>NW_023045522.1:0-27777 GCF_011762505.2 Arvicanthis niloticus | reverse complement strand
ACCACTGTCCACCACTAGGACTTCCTTATCACGGCACCTCAGTAAGCATCTCTCCACTGTCGCCACAGAACCTCTTTCCCCACTTTCCCCTCGGGACGTCCTAGACACCTCCACCACAGGGAGCACATCCCCACTTCAAGAGTACGTCCTCCCCACTATCACACTAAATTGACTCCTTTCCACGGTTGAGCAAAGGGAAGTCCTTCCCATGTCCCCACAGGGACATCCTCACAAATGCCAACGCAGTGATTATCCGCCACACCTTCTACCAAGGGACATTGTTCCCACTGTCCCACCACAGGATGTTTTCCCACCTCTGTAACTCTAGAGGGAGTTCCTGTTCCCCTGTACCCCCAGGACTTCCTTACCACTGTCCACCATAGCGTCGTCCTCACCATTTGTCCAGCCACGTGATGTCCTACACACTGTTCACCACAGGGACATGCTCACACGTGACACAGGACATCCTTCTGTGCACACAGGGTGGTCCTCACCATGGTGCCTACAGGTACCCCCTTTTCCACTGTCCACAGAATGGATGTCCTCCACACTGTTCCACCACAGAGAGGTCCTCCCTGTGTTACTTACTACGGGATGTCATTCCAGAGTCCACCATAGGGACTCCTTCTGACTGTCCACAAAGATACATACTTCACACTACTCCACCACAGGACTTCCTTCTTATTGGCCACCAAGGAACATTCTTCCCCACTGTCCACCAAGGAAGGTCCTCTCAACTGTCCATCACAGTTTTGTCTTTTCAACTGTCCCCCACAGAAATATCCCCCATCAATGTCCACCAGAGGTTATCTTTCCACTCTCCACCCAGAGACTTCTTCCCTGCTGTCCATCAAAGGACATCCTTCCCACTGTCCACCATGAAAAAGGTCATTACACTGTCTACCAAAAGAACGAACGTCCTTCCCACTATCCACCACTAGGTCTGTCCTCCTCTCAGTCCACCACAGGGACATCCTCCCCACTTTCCACCACAGGGACATCCATCCCATTGCCCAATACAGGGACGTGTTATTCCCCTGTCCAAAACAGAAATGTCCCTCTCTACTGTACACCACAGGGACGTCCTTCCCACTGTCCACCAAAGGGATGTCCTTCCACTGTCCACCACAGAGATGTCCTCACAACTCTGCACCACAGGGACATAATCCCCACTCTCCACTACAGCAAAGTTCTTCACACTGTGCACAAAAGGGACATCCTCCCCACTGTCCACCACAGTGATGTCCTTTATACTTTCCACCACAGAATCATCTCACAACTGTCCACCACAGGAATGTCTTTCCCACTGTCCTCCAAAGAGAGATCCTCATCACCCTTCACCACAGGGACATCTTTCCCATTGTCCACCACAGGTAAGTCCTACCCACTGTCTACAACATTGAGGTCTTCCCCACTTTCCACCACAATGATGTCCTCACCACAGTTTAAATCAGGGACATCCTTTCTACTATCCACCAAAGGGACGTCCTTCCCACTGTACACCACAGGGATGTCCTCTCAACTGCATACCACAAAGACATCCTTCTTACTGTCCACCAAAGGGACGTCCTTTCCACTGCCAAACACATGGACATCCTTCCCACTGTCCACAACATAAATATTCTCTCCACTGTCCACATCAGGGACTTCCTTCCAACTGTCCACCACAGGGACATAATCCCCACTGTCCACCACAGGGGAATCTGTACACAACAGAGACATCCTTCCTTCTGTCCACAACAGGGACATCTTTGCTAATGTCCACCACAGAGAGGTCCTACCCACTGTCCACCACAGGTACATCCTACCCACTATCAACCACAGGGAGGTCTCCCCACAGTCCACCACAGGGATGTCATCCTCACTGTTCATAAGAGGGACATTTTTCGACTGTCAACCATAGGGATGTCCTTCCCAAGGTCCACCAAAGGGACATCTGCCAAACTGTCCAGCACAGGGACACCCTCCCCACTGTCCACCAAAGGGACATCCTTCCCACTGTCCACAACAGGGACATCCTAACCACTATCCACCACAGTGATGTCCTTTCCACTCTGCACTAATGGGACTTCCTTCCCACTGTCCACCACAGGAAGGTCCTCTCCACTGTTGACCATGGGGACGTTCTTTCCACTGACCACCACAGACAAGTCTACCCACTGTCCACCACAGAGACATCCTGTAAACTGTCCACAGCAGGGACATGCTCCCCACTGTCAATGACAGGAACGTACTCCCCACAGTCCACCACAGTAATGTTCTAACCACTGTCCACCAATAGGACTTCCTTACCACTGGCCACATCAGGAAGGTCCTCTCCACTGTCCACCACAGAAACATCCTTTACAATGTCCACCACTTGGATGTTTTTTCCCACTGCCCAGCACAGAAATGTCCTTTCTACTGTTCACCACAGGTATGCCCTTCCCACAGTTCCCCACAGGGATGTCCTCCCCACTCTCGACTCCAGAGAGGTCCTACCTGCTGGCCACCATAGTGACATCCTTCCTACTGTACACCACGGGGATGTCCTCTCCACTGTCCACAACAGGGAGGTCCTCCCCACTGTCTTCCACTGGGATTTCTTCCAACCGTCCAGCACAGGAATGTCCTCTCCACTGTCTCCAATGTCCACAAGGACATTCTTCCCACTGTCCACCAAAGAGATGTCCTTCCCACTTCCACCACAGATTTGTCCTTGCAACTCACTACCACAGGGACATTATCCCCACTGCCCACCACAGGGAAGTCCTTCGCACTGTGCACAACAGGGACATCCTCCCCACTCTCCACCACAGTGACGTCCTTTATACTGTCCACCACAAGGACATCTTTCCCACTGTCCTCCAAAGAGAGATCCTCCTCACTCTCCACCACAGGAACATCCTTCCTAGAGTCTTCCAAAAATCATCCTCCTCACTGTCCAAAAAAGGGAGGTTCTCCCCACTGTTCAACTCAGGGACTTCCTACCCATTGTCTACCACAAAAAGTCCTCCCCAATGTCCACCACAGAAATGTCCTCTCCACTGTCCACCAAAGGGACATCCTTCCCACCATCCACCAAAGGACTTCCTTCCCATTGTCCACCACAGAGACGATCTCGCAACTGTGCACCACAGTGACTTACTCCCCACTGTCCACCACAGGGAAGTCCTTCCAACTGTCCAAAACAGGAACATCCTTCCCACTGATCACCACAGGAAGTTCTTTTCACTGTAAATAACAGAGAGGTTCTACCCACTGTCCACCACAGGGACATCCTACCCACTGTCAACCATTGGAATGTCCTCTGCACAGTCCACCACAGGGACATCCTCACCACTGTTCACCACAGAGTCGTCCTTTCCACAATCAACCATTGGGACGTCCTTCCGACTGTCCACCAATGAGATGTACTTCCCACAGTCCATCACAAGGACCTCCTTCCCATAGTCCAACAAAGGGACGTCCTTCCCTCTCTCCACTACAGGGACATCCTAACCACTGTCCACCACAGAGAGGTCCTCCCCACTGTCAGGCACAGGGATGTTCTTTCCACTGACCACCAAAGGGATGTCCTTCCCACTGTCAACAACAGAGATGTCTTCCAAACTGTCCACCACAGAAACATCCTCCACACTGTCCACCACAGTGATGTCCTTTCCACTGTCCACCACATGGACACCCTTCCCACTGTCCACCAAAGTGACATCCTTTCCCATGTCCACCACTGGGACATCCTCTGAACTGTCCACAACAGAGATGTCCTTCTAACTGTTCACAATAGTGACATCCTCCCCAGTGTCCACCAGAGATATTTCCTCCCCACTGTCCTCCACAGTGACTTCCTTACCACTCTCCACCACAGGGTCATTTTCACCAATGTCCAGAACAGTGATGTCCTTCTCAATGTTCACCAAAGGGACATCCTCCCCACTGTGTACCACAGGGACAATCTTCTGTGTATAACAGGGATGTCAGCACAACAGTGGACCACAGGGACATCCTTTCCTCTATCCACAACATGGAAGTCCTTCCCAATGTTCCCCACAGTGACGTCCTTCCCACTGATCACCACAGAAAACATCCTCGCTACTGTTCACCACAAGGGACATCCTTCCCACTGTCTACTACAGCAACATCCTCCCTACTGTTCACCACAGAGATATCCTTTCCACTCTAAACCACGAGGGACAATCCTTCCCACTGTCCAACTGGGGTGTGTTCCTACCCATTGTCCACCACAAGAACGTTTATTTCACTATCCACAAAAGAGTCCTTCCAACTGTTCACCAAAGGGATGATCTACCCACTGTCCACCACAGGGACATATTCCCCACTGTCCACCACAGGGACATCCTCCTCACTGTCCACCACAGAGTCCTCCTTTCCATTGTCCACCAGAGTGACGATCTACCAACTGTCCACCACAGGGACCTACTCCCCACTGTCCAACACAGAAATGACCTCCAAACTGTCCAGCAGAGTGAGATGCTCCCCTCTGTCCACCACAGAAATGTCCTCACCACTGTCCACCAAAGGTATGTAATTCCCACTGCAAAAAAGAGAAACGTTCTCCCACTGTCGACAATAGTGACATCCTTCCCACTGTCCACCACAGGGATATCCTTCCACTGTCCACCACAGGGACATCCTCCCCACTCTCCACCACAGAGACTTCCTATAAACTGTTTACCACAGGAAGGTCCTCTCCTCTGTCCAACACAGGGCATCCTACACACTGTCCACCACTGGGACTTCCTTCCTACTTTCCACCACAGTAAGGTCCTGTCCACTGTCCACCACAGTGACATCCTTTCAAATGTCCACCACAGAAACATCCTCATCACTGTCCACCAGAGGGATATCTTTCCCACTGTCCACCACAGAGACTTCCTCCCTGCTGTCCACCACAGGGACATCCTTCTCACTTTTCAACACAGGGATGTACTCCTCACTGTCCACCACAGTGATGTCCTTCCCACTGTCCACTAGACAGAGTTCCTCACCACTGTCCACCACAGGGATGTCCTCCCCACTGCCCAGCAGAAGGACGTCTTTCCCACTGTCCTCCAAAGAGGGATCCTCCTCACTCTTTACAACAGGGACATCCTTCCCACGGTCTACCACAGAAACATCCTCCCCACTATCCAAAAAAGGGACATCTTCCTCACTGTCCACCACAGGGACTTCCTACCCACTGTTTACCACAGGGAGATCCTCTCTACTGTCCACCAGAGAAAAGTTCTATCCACTGTACACCAAAGGGACATCCTTCTCACTATCCACCAAAGGGATGTCCGAATCACTGTCCACCACAGTGACATCGTTCTCACTGTCCACCACTGGAACTTTTTTACCTCTCTCAAATACAGAGACTTCTTCCCTGCTGTCCACCACAGGGATGTTTTTTCCACTGTACACAACAGGGACATCCTCCCAACTGTCCACCACAGGGAAGTCTTCCCCTCCTTTTACCACAGGGACATTCTCCCTACTGTCCACCACAGGGATGTCTTTTTCTCTGTTCAACCATGGGATGTCCTTCCCAATGTCCACCACACAGACATACTTTCCACTGTCCACCACAGGGAGGTCCACCCTATTGTCCAACACAGGAAATTCCTTCACACTGTCCACCAGAGAGATGCCTTTCCCACTGTCCAAAAAGTGATGTCCTCCCCTCTGTTTACAACAGGGACATCCGTCCCACTGTCCACCACAGAGAGGTCCTCCCCACTGTCAGGCACAGGGATGTTCTTTCCACTGACCACCAAAGGGATTTCCTTCCCACTGTCAACAACAGAGATGTCTTCCAAACTGTCCACCACAGAAACATCCTCCACACTGTTCACCACAGGGATGTCCTTTCCACTGTCCACCACATGGACACCCTTCCCACTGTCCACCAAAGTGACGTCCTTTCCCATGTCCACCACTGGGACATCCTCTGAACTGTCCACAACAGAGATGTCCTTCTAACTGTTCACAGTAGTGACATCCTACCCAGTGTCCACCAGAGATATTTCCTCCCCACTGTCCTCCACAGTGACTTCCTTACCACTCTCCACCACAGGGTCATTTTCACCAATGTCCAGAACAGTGATGTTCTTCTCAATGTTCACCACAGGGACATCCTCCCCACTGTGTACCACAGGGACAACCTTCTGTGTATAACAGGGATGTCAGCACAACTGTGGACCACAGGGACATCCTTTCCTCTATCCACAACATGGAAGTCCTTCCCAATGTTCCCCACAGTGATGTCCTTCCCACTGATCACCACAGAAACATCCTCGCTACTGTTCACCACAGGGACATCCTTCCCACTGCCTACTACAGAAACATCCTCCCTACTGTTCACCACAGAGATATCCTTTCCACTGTAAACCACAGGGACATCCTTCCCACTGTCCAACTGGGGAGCTTTCCTACCCATTGTCCACCACAAGAACGTTTATTTCACTATTCACAAAAGATGTCCTTCCAACTGTTCACCACAGGGATGATCTACCCACTGTCCACCACAGGGACATCCTCCCCACTGTCTACCAGAGGGAAGGGCTCCCCACTCTCTACCACAGCAACATCCTCCCCACTGTCCAACAAATGGACATCCTTCCCACATTCACCACAGAAACATCTTCCCCACTATACACCACAGGGACATCATCCTGTGCAAAACAGGTACATCCTTATTGCTGTGCAACAAAGGAACATCCTCCTGTGCACAAGAGTGATGTCCTCACCACTGTCCACCCCAGAGATGTCCTACTCACTCTCCACTACAGGGACATACTTCCCAAGGTTCACCAAAGGGATGTTCTTCTGTGTACCACAGAAACATCCTCACCACTGTACACAACAGAGACATCACTGCTGTCCACCACAGGGACGTCCTCCCAACAGTACACCACAGGGACTTCTTATCTACTGTCCAACACAGGGTCGTCCTGACCAATGTCCAACACAGTGACATCATTACCACTGTTCACAACATGGACATCCTCCCCACTGTGAACCACAGGGACATCCTTCTGTGTACAACAAGGACATCCTCACCACTGTGAGTCACAGGGATATCCTTTACCCTGTCCACATCAGGGATGTGCTTCCCACTGTCCACCACAGAGAGGTTCTTCCCACTGTCCTCCACAGGGGTTTCCTTTCCACTGTCCACCAAAGTGACATCCTTCCCACTCTTAACCACAAGAACGTCCTCCAAAATGTCCAACATAGACACTTCTTAACACCTGTCCACCACAAGGACATCCTTCTGACACTCCACAACAGGGACATCCTTCCCACTGTTCACAACAGGGATGTCCTCCTTGCTGTCCACCAGAGTGATGTCCTCCCCACTGTCCACAAGAGGGAGTTCCACCCTAGTGTCCACCACATGGATGTCCTCCCCACTGTCGGGCAGAGGGAGGTCCTCCCGATTGTCCCCCACTGTCTTCCCAAGGGACGTACTTTCCACTGTCCACAAGAGGGACTTTCTCCAAACTGTTGAACACAGGGACATCCTCATCTCTGTCCACCAAAGAAACGCCCTACCCACTGTTCACTTCTGGAACTTTCTTCCCACTGGCCACCACAGGAAGGTCCTCTCCATTGTCCACCACAGGGATATCCTCCCCACAGTCCACCAGTGGGACTTCCTTCCTACTTTCCACCACAGTAAGGTCCTCTCCACTGGCCACCACAGTGACATCAATGCAAATGTCTACCACAGAAACATACTCATAACTGTCCACCCGAGGGATATCTTTCCCACTGTCCACCACAGAGACTTCCTCCCTGCTGTCCACCACAGGGACATCCTTCCGACTTTTCAACACAGGGATGTCCTCCTCACTGTCCACCACAGTGATGTCCTTCCCACTGTCCACCAGACAGAGTTTCTCACCACTGTCCACCACAGGGACATCCTCACCACTGTCTACCAGAGGGACATCCTTCCCACTGTCCACCACAGGGATGTCCTACCCACTGTCTACCACAAGGAGGTCTTTTACACCTTCCACCACAGGAATGTCCTCCCCACTGTCTGCCACTGGGACATTCTTTCTACTGTCCACCAAAGGGATGTCCTTTCCACTGTCAACCACAGGGACATCCTCTCAACTGTGCACGACAGGGACATCCTCTTGGAAAAACAGGGACATTTTTACCACTGTGCAACACAGGAATATCCTCTTGCAAACACCAGGGATATCCTCACCACTGTCCACCCCAGAGATGTCCTACACACTCTCCACTACAGAAACATACTTCCCACAGTCCACCAAAGGGAAGTTTACCTGTGCACCACAGAAACATCCTCACCACTGTCCACAACACGGACATTGTCACTACTGCCCACCAAAAAGACATCCTCCCCACTGTCCACTACAGAATGATCCTCTCCATTGTCCACCATGAGTACCTCCTCACCACTGTTCACCACAGGGACATCTTTCCCACTCTTCACCAAAGGGACAATCTACAATCTGTCCACCACAGGCACATCCTTCCTACTGTCTACCACAGAGACATCCTCCCCACTGCCCACCATAGGGACTTCTTACCCACTGTCCACCAGAGAGAAGTCCTCCTCACTGTCCACAACAGGGACATCCTCCTGTGAATTATAAGGATGTCCTGACCTTTTTTCACAACAAGGTTGTCCACACCCATGTCCAGCACCGTGATGTTTTTTCCACTGTGCACCACAAGGCAATCTTCCTGTGCACAACAGGGAAGTCCTCACCTCTGTGTACCACAGGGACATTCTCCTGTGCAGAACAGGGACATCCTCACCTCTGTGCACTACAGGGACATCCTTTCCACTGTTCACATCAGGGATGTCCTCCCCACTGTCCACCACAGAGAGGTCCTCCCCACTGTCCATTACAGGGATGTCCTACCCACTGTTTACCAAAGTGATATACTTTCCACTGTCCACCATAGGGACATCCTCCCGAATGTCCACCAAAGAGACGCACTTCCCTGTGGAAAGCTTCTGTTGCGCCCTAAAGATGGTGCCTACTGCCTTAGCCCTCTTGGGGGAAGAAGTCCTTATTTGGTGAGGAGGTTGCACTTTGCAGGTAGCCTGATCTCTCGTCATGAGTGTGAACCTATGGTGGAGCAAAACGTAGTATGGGCTGATGGGCAGTCCACTGGAGGCTACTTAAGCTGCACTCACGGGAGGCACGGGGGCACACCCCTTGATCTTGTAACTGAAAGGCAATTCCTGAGTAAAACTGTCTCTGGAAGGAACTGGTGTGCTAGTCTTTCTTCCCTGCTGGTCAGGGTGGTCGGCGCGGCACACTTCCCACTGTCTACCACAGGGACCTCCTTCCCATTGTCCAACAAATTGACATTTTTCCTGCTGTCCATCAGAGGGATGTCTACCACACTATCAACCACAGGGATTTCCTACCCATTGTTAACTAGAGGCAGGTCCTCCTCACTGTCCATGACAGGGACCTTCTCCTTTGTACCACAAAGTCATCCTTACCTCTGTCCAACACAAGGTCATCCACACTAATGTCCAGCACAGTGATGTCCTTCCCACTGTTCACCACAGGGGCATCATCCTGTGCACAACAAGGACGTCCTCACCACTGTGCACTACAGGGACATTCTTTCCATTGTCCACCACAGGGATGTCCTCCCCAGTGTCCACGGCAGTGAGGTCCTCCCCAATGTCCACCACAGGGATGTCCTTCCCACTGTCCACCACAATAAAGTCCTCTCTAATGTCCACCACAGTTATGTCCTTTCAACTGTCCACCACAGAAACATCCTCATCACTGTCCACCAGAGGGATATTTTCCCACTGTCCACCACAGATACTTCCTCCCTGCTGTCCACGACAGGTACGTGCTTCCCACTGTCCACCAAAGGGATATCTTATTCTCTGTGTACCACACAGAGATCTTCCCCACATTCCACCACAAGGATGTCCTCCCCACTGTTTACCACAAGGATGACCTTTCAACTGTCCACCAAAGGTATATCCTTCCAACTGTCCACCACAGGGACGTCCTCCTAACTGAACACCACAGGGACATCCTCCCCACTGCCCTACACAGGCATGACCTTCCCAGAGTTCACCCAAGTAACCTCCTTCCCACTGTCCACCAAAGGGAGGTCCTTCACACTGTCCACCAAAGGGATATCTGCCAAACTGTCCAGCACGGGACATCTTTTTCACTTTCCAACACAGGCACGTCCTTCCCACTGTCCACAACAGGGTCGTTCTAACCACGGTCTACCAAAGTTATGTCCTTTCCACTGTCTATGACTGGTACATCCTTCGTACTGTCCATGACAGAAAGATACTCTCTGCTGTTGACCACAGGGATGTTATTTCTACTCTCCACTACAGAAACATCATCATCACTGTACACCACATTGATGTTTTTTCCACTGTCCAACACAATGACTTCTTCCCCGTTGTCCATTACAAAGACGTTTTTCTCACTGTCCACTATAGGGATGTCCTCCTCACTGTCCACCACAGTGAGGTCTTCCCCACGTTCCACAGTCTACTACAGGGAGGTCATCTCAAATATTCACCACACAGACTTCCTTCCCACTGTCCACCACAGGGACACCCTTCCCACAGTCCACAATAGTGACAACCTCCCCACTGTCCAACACAAGGATGTCCTTCTAACTGTCCACCACAGGTACATCCTCTCCACTGTCCACCACAGGGATGTCCTTCCCACTGTTCACCACAGGGACGTCCTCCCCACAGTCCACCACAGGGATGTCCTCACCACTGTACACCAGAGGGAGTTCCTCCCCACTGTCCACCAAAGGGACTTACTTACCTCTGTCCACCACAGAGTCATCCACACCAATGTCCAGCACAGTGAAGTTCTTCCCACTGTTCACCAGAGGGACATCCTCCCCATTGTGAACCACAGAGAGTTCTTCTCCACCTTCCACCACACGGATGTCCTCCCCACTGTCGACCACAGGGACGTCCTCCCAACTGAATACCACAGGGACATCCTCCCCACTGTCCCCCACAGAGATGTCCTTCCCACTACCCAACACAGGGATGTCCTTCTCACTATCCACAACAGAAATTTCCTCTCCACTTTCACCACAGGGACGTCCTTTCCACTGTCCACGAAAGAAACTTTTTTCCCACTGTCCACCTCATGGAAGCCCTAACAACTGTTTACCACAGGGACATAATCCCCACTGTCCACCACAGGGAACTCCTTCATACTGTCCACAACAGGGACATCCTCCTGACTGTCCACCACAGTGATATCCTCACCACTGTCCACCACAGAAAGATCCTCTCCACTCCAAAATGAGGACCTCCTCAACACTGCCCACCACAGGGATATCCTTCCAACTGTCCACCAAAGTAACCATCTACAAACCCTCCACCCCAGGGCATCCTTCCCACTCTCCACCACAGGGACATCCTCTCTAATGTCCACCACAGAAACTTCCTACACATTGTCCACCAGAGGGAGGTCCTCCTCACTGTCCATGACAGGGACGTCCTCCTGTGTAGCACAGGATCTTTATTACCTCTGTCTACCACATGGTCGTCCATTCCAATATCCATCCCAGTGATGTTCTCCCCACTGTCCACCACAGGGACGTCCTTGGCACTGTTCACAATAGGGTCATCCTTTTCAGTCAACCATAGTGATGTCCTTCCAACTGTCCACCAATGAGATGTACTTCCCACTGTTCACCACAAGGACCTCCTTTCCATTGTTCAACAAAGGAATGTCCTTCCCTCTGTCCACCACAGGGACATCTGACAAAGTGTCCACCAAAAGGACAACCTCCCCACTGTCCAACACAAGGACATCTTTCCCACTAACCACAACAGGGACATCTTAACCACTGTCCACAACAGTGCCGTTCTTCCCACTGTCCACCACAGAAACGTCCTCTCCACTGTCCACCACAGGGATATCCTCCCCACTGCCCACCACTGGAACTTCCTTCCCTTTGTCCACCACAGGAAGGTCCTCTAGACTGGACATCACAGTGACAACCTTTAACTGTCTACCACAGAAACGTCCTCATGACTGTCCACCAGAGTGATATCTTTTGCAAGGTCCACCACAGAGACTTCCTCCCCACTGTCCACCTCAGGGACATCCTTCGACTGTCCACCACTGGAAAGTCCTTTCCAATGTCCACCAAAAGTACATCCTTCCTACTGTCCACCACAGAGATGTCCTCCCAACTGAACACCACAGGAACATCCTTCCCACTTTCCACAACAGGGACCTCCTTCCCACTGCCAAACACAGAGACATCATTACCACTGTCCAAAACAGAAATGTCCTCTCCACTGTCCACCGTAGCGACGTCCTTCCCATTGTCCACCAAAGGGACTCCCTTCCCACTGTCCACAACAAGGACATCCTCCCCACTGTCCACCACATGAAGTCCTTTATACTCTCCACCACAGAATCATCTCACCACTGTCCACCACAGCGACGTCTTTTCCACTGTCCTCCATAGAGAGATTCTCCTCGCTCTCCACCACAGGGATATCCTTCCAAGTGTCTACCAAAGGATGTACTACCCATTTTCCACCACAGGGATGTCCTCGAAACTGTACAACACAGTGACCGCCTTTCCCTGCCACCTGGCCCGCACTTCCCGGTTTAGCAAAGGGCTGTAATGCTTCAGAATCCGCTGGCTCTCCCACAGCCTGTCTGGAATGCTGGGCTGCCTCCTTGTCAGCTGGTCGGCTCCTTATCGGCCTAGCCTGAGTCTGGACTAGTTTAGCTCAGAGAAACAGGGGCAACACCTGGAAGAGACCAGTCACTGACAGGGCACCAGAGGCAGCGGCAGGGGCAGGCAATCTCCCCTTCCTGCATGTGCCCTGCCCCCAGCCGGGAGACTGTCATGGGACACCCTCCAGAACAAGGGTCCTACAGTCTACCACAGATACGTTGTCATCCCTGTTCATCAAAGAGATATCCTCCCCACTGTCTAATACAGGGATGTCCTTTCCACTGTCCAAAACTGGCACATACTACACACGGTTCAACACAGGGACATCCTCCATTGTACCACTGGGACGTCCTCTACACTGTCCACCACAGAGAAGTACTCTCCATTCTCCACAACATGAACATCCTCCCCACTGTTCATGACAGAAACATCCTCAACACCGTCCACCACAAAGATGTCCTCCTCTCAACCAAAGGGATGTAATTCCCACTGTCAACCACAGGGACTTACTCCACACTGTTCACAACAGAGACATCCTCCCCAATGTCCACCACAGGAACATACTTCCCACTGTCTGCCACAGAGATGTCCTTCCCAATGTACTCCACAGGTATGTTTTTCCCACTGTCCACCATAGAGACATCCTCTCCACTGTTCACCACAGGGACATCCTACCCACTGTTCACCACAAGATGGTCCTCCTGTGTACCACAGAAACATTCTTACCACTGTCCACCACAGGGGTGCTCTCACCACTGTCCACCATAGGGTCTTTCTCTTTACTGTCCACCACATGGACATCCTCGCTACTGTGCAAAGCAAGGACATCATCCTGTGCAGCACAAGGACATCCTCACACTGTCTACCACAGAGATGTCCTCTGCATTGTCCACCACAGGGACATTCTCCAAACTGTCCACTGCAGGGACGCCCTTCTGAGCATCACTTGAACATTCTCTCCACTGTCCACCAAAAGTACGTTCTTGCCATTGCCCAAAACAAGATGTCTTCCCTACTGTCCACCACAGGGACGTCCTCCTCAATGTCCACCACAAGGATGTTTTACTGTGCCCAACAGTAATGTCTTCCCCACTGTCCTTCATAGATGTCCTTTCAACTGTCCACAACAGGGATGTCCTCCGCATTATCCAGCAAAGGTACATCCTCCTTACGGTCCACCACAGAAACGTCAGCCTCATTGGCCACTAGAGAAACGTTCTCTCCACTTTCCAACCCAGGGACATCCTCTTCACTGTCCACCACAGTGTCATTTTCCTGTTCACCACAGGGACATTCTGCCAACTGTCCCCCGCAAAGACAACCTACCAATGTCCAACACAGGGTCCTCCTCCTCACTGTGCAATGAAGAGGTATCCTACCACTGTCCACCACAGAAACTTCCCCCACTGTCCACTACAGGGCCGTCCTCCCCACTGTCCATCACTGTGAATTTCTCTCCACTGTCAACCACAGGGACCTTCTCCCCACTTTCCACCACAGGGACATCCTTCCCACTGTCCTCCAAAGATAAGTGCTCCCCACTGTCCACCACAGGGATGTCCTTCCCACTGTCCACCACAAAAACGTCCTTCTGTGCATCAAAGGACATCCTCCCCACTGTCCACCACAGAGATGTCCTTTCCACCGTCCACACCAGGGACAACTTTCCCACTGCCCACCACAGGAACGTCCTCCTCACAGTCCACCAAAGGCCATCTTTCCACTGTCCACCAGAGGGATGTGCTATCAACTGTACACCACAGGGATATTCTCCCTACTGTCCACCACAGGTTCATCCTTCTGTGTACCACAGAGATGTCCACCACATTGTCCACCACAGAAACATCCTCCCTACTGTCCACCACAGAAACATGCTACCCACTGTCCATCACAAAGACGTCCTCCACACTGCACACCACAAAGACGGCCTTCTGACTGTTCACCACAGTGAATTTCTCCCCACTGTCCACCATAGGGACATACTCCCCACTGTCCACCCCAAAACATCCTCCCCGCTGTCCACCCCAAAGACATCCTCCCCACTGCTCACCCTACATATATCTTCCTCACTGTCAAACACAAGGTCCTCCTTCCCACTGTCCACGACAAGGATGTTTTTTCCGCTGTATAACACAGGACGTCCTCCCCATTTTCCACAACAGGGACATCCTTCCCATGGTCTAACACCAGAATCTCCTTTCCACTGTCCACCACAGAGATGCCCTCTCCACTGTCCAGAACAAGGATGACCTTCTTACTGTCCACCAAGGGAGGTTCTTCTCACTGTCCACCACAGCGATATCCTTCTCATTGTCTACCACATGGATGTGTTTCTCACGGTCCACTACAGAGAAGTCCTCCCCAACGTCCAACACAGAAACACCCTTCTCACTGTCCACTACAGAGAAGTCTTCCTTAATGTCCACTACAGGGAAGTCCTCCCCACTGTACATCACAGGGATGTCCTCCTCTACTTAAACCACAAAAATGTTTTCTCCACTGTCCACCATGGAGACATTTTTCCCACTGTCCACCACAGGGACATCGTCTTCACTGTCCACTACAGAGATATTTTATCCACTGTCAAGCACAGGGATGTCCTCCCCACAGTAAGCCACAGAGATGAATTTCCCACTTTCCACCAGAGGGACATCTTTCCCACTGCCCACCACAGTGACGTCCTCCTCACTGTCCATCACAGAGATGTCCTCCCCACTGTCCACCACAGGGATGTCCTCCCCTCCTTAAACCACAGAGATGGTTTCCCCACTGACCACCACAGGGACATTTTCCACTGTCCAACACAGGGAAATTCTCCTCACTGTCCACCATAGTGATAGTCTCCCCATTGTCTACAACCAAGACGTGCTTGCAACTGTTCACCAAAGGTTGTAATTTCCTCCGTCCACCACAGAGATGTCTTGCTAAATGTCCAACACAGGAACATACTCTCCACTCTACCACAGGACGTTTTTCTCCACTGTCCACCACAGAGATGTCCTTCTAAATGCAAACCACAGGAACATCCTTTCCACCATCCACTACAGGGACGTACTCCTAACTGTCCTCCACAGGGATGTCCTCTCTACAGTCCACAACAAAGACCTTCTTCCCACTGTCTACCAAAGGGATGTTCTCCCCACATCCACCACAGTTTAGTCCTCCCCACAGTCCATGACAGGGATGGCCTCCCCACTGTCCACCACAGGGATGTCCTTCCCAAAATCCACCACATGGAAGTCCTCTCCACTGTTCACAACAGGGATGTTCTCCCCTTTGTCCACCACAGGGATATTATCTCCACTGTCTACAACAGGGACGTCCTCCTCACTGTCCACCACAGTGAAGTCCTCAACACTGTCCACAACAGGGACTTCCTCGCCACATCCACCAAAGGGATGTCCTCCCCACTGTCCACCAAAGAGACGTATTCCACATTGTCCACCACAGGGATGTTCTTCACACTGTCTACCACAGGGAAATCCTCCTCTCTGACCACCACTGTGACATACTTAAAACTGTCCATCACCGTGATGTCCTCCCCACTGTGTACCACATATACATCCTCTGTGAACTACAGGAACGTTCTCCACACTGTCCACAAGTTCGTCCTCCTTACTGTCCACCACAGTGAAATCCTCCCCACTGTCAAACACAAGGATGTCTTCCCAATGTCCACCAAAAGACATCCTCCCAACTGTCCAACAGAGGAACATCCATCCCTCTGTCCACCTCAGTGATGTCCTTTCCACTGTCCACCAGAGTGAAATCATTTCCACTGACCATCACAAAGACATCTTGTCCACTGTCCACCACAAGGAAGTCCTTATCTCTGTACACTACAGGGACGAACTCTCCACTGTCCACCACAGGGAAGTCCTCCCAACTGTCCAACACAGAAGCATCCTCCCCACTGTCCACCACAGAAATGTCCTTTTCACTGTCCTCAACAGGGAAGTCCTCTCCTCTGTCCACGACATGGGAATGCCCTGAATGCTCTCCTCTCTCAGGATGCCCGTCAGTCCTCTTCTCCATCTGGATGCCTTCTCTCTTCTCCTCTTTCCAGATGGTCTTCTGTGCTCTCCTCTCTCTGGAAGCCTTTTTGTTTCTCCTCTCTCTGGATGCCCTTCTGTCCTCTTTTCTCTCTGGGTTCCCTTCTGTATTCTCCTCCTTCTGGATGCCGTTTTGTTCTCTCCTCCCTCTGAAGGACCTTCAGTACTCTCCTCTCTTTGGATGCGTTTCTGTCTTCTCCTATTTCTGGATGCCCTTCTGAACTCTCCTCTCCATGGATTCCCTTTTGATCTTTCCTCTCTCTGGATGCCCTTCTCTTCTCTCCTCTCTCTAGATGCCCTTCTGTCTTCTCCTCATTCTGGATGGCTTTCCGTTCTCTCCACTCTCTGGATCCCTTTTGTCCTCTCCTCTCTCTGCATGCCCTTCTTCACTCTCCTCCGTCTAGATGCCCTTCTGTCTTCTCCTATCACTGGGTGCCCTTCTGTCTTATTCTATCTCCCGATGCCCTTCTGTCTTCTCCTCTTTCGGGATGCCCTTCTGTTCTCTTATCTCTCTAGATGCTATTCTGTCCTCTCCTCTCTCTGGAAGCCCTCTGTTCTCTTCTCTCCTTGATGCCCTTCTGTCCTCTCCTCTCTCTGGATGCCCTTCTGGAATCTCCTCTCTCTTGATGACCTTCTGGTCTCTCCTCTCACTGGATGTCCTTCTGTCCTCTTCTCTCTCTGGATGCCCATATGTCCTCTTCTCACTCTGGATGCCCTTCTGTTCTCTCCTTTTTCTGGATTATCTTCTGTTCTCTCATTTCCCTAGAGTTTCTTTTGTTCTCTCCTCTTTTGGGATGTCCTTCTTCACTCTCCTCTCTCTTGATGCCCTTCTGTCCTCTCCTCTTTCTGGATGCCCTTCTGTTCTCTTCTCTCCCTGAATACCCTTTTGTCCTCTCCTCTCTCAGGATGCCCGTCTGTCCTCTTTTCCATCTGGATGCTACCTCTCTTCTCCTATTTACGGATGCCCTTCTGTTATCTCCTCTCCCTGGACGTCTGTTTGTTTTCTCCTCTCTCTGGATTCCCTTTTTGTCTTCTCCTCTTGTTGGATGCCCTTCTCCTCTCTTCTCTCTCTAGATGCCCTTCAGTCCTCTATTCTATCTGGCTGCCGCTCTGTTCTCTCCTCTATCTGGATACTCTTCTGTCCTCTCCTCTCTGTAGATGCCCTTCTGTTCTCTCCTCTCTCTGGATTCTGTTTTTGTCTTCTCCTTTCACTGGATTCCCTTCTCTTATCTCCTCTCTCTCGATGCCCTTCTGTCTTTTCCCTCTAGATGCCTTTCTGTCCTGTTTTCTCTCTGGATAACTTTGTTCTCTCCTCTCTCAGCATGCCCTTCTTCCCTCTCCTCTCTCTGGATGTCATTCTGTCTTCTCCTCCCGCTGGATGCCCTTCTGTCCTCTCCTCTCTCTGGATGCCCTTCTGTTATCTCCTCTCTCATTATGCCCTTCTGTTCTCTTGCCTCTCCACCTTCCCTTGTGTCTTCTCTCTCTGGATGCCAATCTGTTCTCTCCTCTCTCCAGATGCCCTTCTGTCTTTTCCTCTTTCTGAATGCCCTTCTTCTCTATCCTCTCTCTGGATTCCCTTCTGTTCTCTTTCTCTTCAGATGCCCTATTGTCTTCTCCTCTCCTGGATGCCCTTCTGCACTCTCTTCTGTCTGGATGCCCTTCTGTTCTCTCCTCTCTCTAGATTCTCTTCTGTCTTCTCCTCTCCCTTGACGCATTTCTGTTCTCTCCTCTTTCGGATGCCCTTCTGTCTTCTCCTCTCTCTGGATGCCCTTCTGCTCTCTCCTGTCTCTGGATGCCCTTCTGTTCTCTCCTCTCTCTGGATTCCCTTCTGTCTTCTCCTCTCTCTGGATGCTGTTCTATCCTCTCCTCTCTCTGGATGCCCTTCTGTCTTCTCCTCTCTCTGGATGTACATCTGTACTCTACTTCTCTGGATGATGTTCTGTCTTCTCCTCTCTCCCGATGCACTTCTGTTCTCTCCTGTCTCTGAATGCACTTCTGTTCTCTCCTCTCTCTGGATTCCCTCTGTCTTCTCTTTTTCTGAATGCACTTCTGTTCTCTCCTCTCTCTAGATGCCCTTCTGTTCTCTACTCTTTCTAGATGCCCTTCTGTTTTCTCCTCTATCTGTATGGACTCCTTTACTCTCTTCTGTGGATGCAATTGTGACCTCTCTTCTCTCTGGATGCCCTTTGTTTCTCTCTTTTCTCTAGGGACCAATCTGTCCTCTCCTCTATCTAGAAGCCCTTCTGTAGTCTCCTATCTCCCGATGCGCTTCTGTCTTCTCCTCTTTCTGGATACCCTTCTGTTATGGGCTCCCTCTATATATCCTTTTGTACTCTACTCTCTCTGGATGCCCTTAGGTTCTCTCCTCTCTCTGGATGTTCTTCTCTCTTCTCCGCTCTCTGGATACCGTTCTATTCTCTACTCTCCCTGGATGCCCTTCTTACTTCTCTGCTCTCTGGATGCCCTTATATTCCCTCCTCTCTCTAGATGCCCTTCTGTCCTCACTTCTGTCTGGATGCCTCTCTGTTCTCTCGTCTCTATGGATGCCTTTCTTTTCTCTCCTCTCTCTGGATGCCCTTCTGTTCTCTCCTCTCTCTGGATTCCCTTTGTGTCTTCTCCTCTTTATGGCTGCCCTTCTGTAATCTCCTCTTTCTGGATGCCCTTCTGTTTTCTCCTCCCTTGTGATGCACTTCTGTCTTCTCCACTCTCTGGATGCCCTACCATTCTCTCAATCTAGATTCCCTTCTGTTTTGTCCTCTCTCTGGATGCCCTTCTGTTCTCTCCTCTCACTGGATGTCCTGTCCTCTCCTCTCTCCTGATGCCCATCTGTCCTCTTCTTTCTCTGGATGTTCTTCAGTCTTCTGCTCTCTCTGAATGCCTTTCTGTTCTCTACTTTTTCTGTATTCTCTTCTGTTCTCTCATTTTCCTAGATGCCCTTCTGTTCTCTCCTTGCTCGGGATGCCCTTCTGTCCTCTCCTCACTCTGGATGCCCTTCTGTCCTCTCCTCTCTCTGGATGCTCTTCTGTCCTCTTCTCTCTCTGAATGCCCTTCTGTCGTCTTCTCTCTCAGGATGCAAGTCGGTCCTCTTTTCCATCTGGATGCCACCTCTCTTCTCCTATTTACGGATGCCCTTCTGTTCTCTCCTCTCTCTGGACGCCCTTCTGTTTTCTCCTCTCTCTGGATGTCCTTCTGTTCTCTCCTCTCTCTGGATGCCCTTCTGTCCTCTCCTCTCTCTGAGTTCCCTTTTTGTCTTCTCCTCTCTCTGGATGCCCTTCTGTTCTCTCCTCTATCTGGATGCCCTTCTGTCCTCTTCTCTCCCTGAATTCCCTTCTGTACTCTTCTCTCTCAGGATGCCCATCGGTCCTCTTTTCCATCTGGTGCCGCCTCTCTTCTATTTAAGGATGCCCTTCTGTTTTCTCCTCTCTCTGGACGCCCTTCTGTTTTCTTCTCTCTCTGGATGTCCTTCTGTTCTCTCCTCTCTCTGGATGCCCTTCTGTCCTCTCCTCTCTCTGGAGGCCCATCTGTATTCTCCTCTCTCTGGATGCCCTTCTGCTCTCTCCTCTCTCTGAATGTCCTTCATTTCTCTCCTCTCTCTGAATGCCCTTCTGTTCTCTCCTCTCTCCGGATGCCCTTCTGTATTCTCCTATCTCTGGATTCCCTTCTGTCTTCTCCTCTCTTTGGATACCCTTCTGTTCTCTCCTTTTTCTCGATGCCGTTCTGTTCTTTCCTCTATCCGGATGCCCTTCTGTCTTCTCCTCCTTCTGGATGCCCTTCTGCTCTCTCCTATATCTGGATGCCCTTCTGTTCTCTTCTCTCTCTGGATTGCCTTCTATCTTCTCCTCTCTCTCTGGATGCCATTCTGTCTTCTCTTCTCTCTGGATGCCCTTCTGTCTTCTCCTCTCTCTGGATGCCCTTCTGTAATCGCCTCACTTTTGATGCCCTTCTGCCTTCTCCTCATTCCGCATGCCCTTCTGCCCTATTCTCTCTCTGGATGTCCTTCAGTCTTCTGCTCTTTCTGGATGCCCTTCTGTCCTTCCTTTTTCTGGATTCTCTTCTGTTCTCTCATTTCCCTAGATGCCCTTCTGTTCTCTCCTCTCTCGGGATGCCCTACTTCACACTCCTCTCTCTGGATGCCCTTCTGTCCTCTCCTGTCTCTGGATGCCCTTGTGTCCTCTTCTCTCTCTAGATGCCCTTCTGTTCTCTCCTCTCTCTGGATGCCCTTGTGTTTAATTCTCTTTCCTGATGTTCTTCTGTTTTCTCATCTCTGGATGTCCTTCTGTCATCTCCTCTCTCATAATGCCCTTCTGTTCTCTGCTCTCTCTGGATTCCCTTCTGTCTTCTCCTCCTTCTGGATGCCATTCTGTTCTTTTCCCTCTCTGGATGCCCTTCTGATTTCTCCTCTCTCTAGATGGCCTTCTGCTCTCTCCTCTTTCTGGATGACCTTCTGTTCTCTCCTCATTTTGGATGCCCTTCTGTCTTCTCCTCTCTTTGGATGCCCTTCTGCTCTCTCCTCTCTCTGGATTCCGATCTGTTCTCTCTTCTCTCTGGATTCCCTACTGTCTTCTCCTCTCTCTGGATGCCCATTTGTTCTCTCCTCGCTATGGATTCCCTTCTGTCTTCTCCTCTCTCTGGATGCCCTTCTGTATTCTCTTCTCTCTGGATGCCCTTCTGCCTTCTCCTCTCTCTGGTTGCCCTTCTGTTCTGTCCACTCTCTGTATTGGCTTTTTAATTTCTCCTCTCTCTGGATGCCCTTATGTCATCTCCTCTCTCTGGGTGCCCTTCTGTCTTCTCCTCTCTCCAGTTGCCCTTCTCTTCTCTCCTCTCTTCTGATGCCCTTCTGTCTTCTCCTCTCTCTGGATGCCCTACAATCCTCTCATCACTCTAGATTCCCTTCTGTCTTTTTTCTCTGTGAATGCACTTCTGTTCTCACCTCCCTAGATGCCCGTCTGTTTTCTACTCATTCTGTATGGCCTTCTGTACTCTTTTCTGTGGATGCGCTACTTTCCACCCCTCTCTCTGGATGCCCTCTGCCTTCTGTTCTCTCTGGAGGCCATTCGGTCCTCTCCTCTCTCCAGATGCCCTTTTGTCTTCTACTATCCCCGATGCCCTTCTGTACTCTCCTCTCTCTGCATGCCCTTTTATTCTCTTCTCTCCTGGATGCCCTTATGTCCTCTCCTCTCTCAGGTTGCCCGTCTGTCCTTTTTGCCATCTGGATGCCTTCTCTCTTCTCCTCTTTCCAGATGCACTTCTATGCGCTCCTCTCTCTGGACGCCCTTCTGTTTTCTCCACTCTCTGGATGCCCTTCTGTTCTCTCCTCTCTCAGGATGATCTTCTGTCCTCTCCTCTCTCTGGATGCCCATCTGTCTTCTCCTCTCTTTGGATGCCCTTCTACTCTCTCCTCTCTTTGGATGTCCTTCTGCTCTCTCCTCTCTCTTGATGCCATTCTGTTCTCTCCTCTCTCTTGATGCCATTCTGTTCTCTCCTCTCTCTCGATTCCCTTCTCTATTCTCCTCTCTCTGGATGCCGTTTTATCCTCTCCTCTCTCTGGATGCCCTTCTGTCTTCTCCTTTCCCTGGATGCATTTCTGTTCTCTCCTCTCTCTGGATGACCTTCTGTCTTATCCTCTCTCCAGATGCCCTTCTCTTCTCTCCTCTCTCTAGATTTGCTTTGTCTTCTCCTTCTCTGGATGCCCTTCTGTTCTCTCCTATTTCTGGATGCCCTTCTGTTGTGTCCTCTATCTAGATGTCCTTCTGTTTTCTCCTCTCTCTGTATGGCCTTCTGTACGATTTTGTGTGGATGCCCTCCTTTCCTCTCCTCTCTCTGTATGCCTTTCTGCTCTGTCTTCGCTCTGGAGGAAATTCTGCCTCCTCATCTCTCTGGATGCCCTTCTGTCTTTTCCTATCTCCTGATTCCTTTCTGTCTTCCCTTCTTTTTGGATGCCCTTCTGTTCTCTGCTCTCTCTAGATACCCTTTGGTCCTCTCCTCTCTCTGGATGCCCTTCTGCTCTCTCCTCGTTCTGAATGCCCTTCTGTTCTCTCCTCTCTACAGATGCCCTTCTTTATTCTCCTCTCTCTGGATTCCTGTCTATCCTCTCCTCTCTTTGGATGCCCTTCTGTTCTCTCCTTTTCTGGATGCCCTTCTATTCTCTCCTCTCTCGGGATGCCCTTCTTCACTCTCCTCTCTCTGGATGCCCTTCTGCTCTCTCCTCTCTCTGGATGTCCTTCTGTTGTCTGCTCTCTCCGTATTGCCTTCTGTCTTCTCCTCTCTCTGGATGCCATTTTGCCCTCTCCTCTCTCTGGATGCCCTTCTGTCTCCTTCTTCTGGATGACCTTCTGTTCTCTTCTCTCCCTGGATTCCCTTTTTATCTTCTCCTCTCTGTGGATGCCCTTCTATTCTCTCCTCTCGTGATGCCCTTCTTCACTCTCCACTCTCTGGATGCCCTTCTGTCCTCTCCACTCTCAGGATTCGCTTCTGTCCTTTTCTCTCCCTTAATGCCCTTCTGTCCTCTCCTCTTTCAGGATGCCCGTCAATCCTCTTTTCCATCTGGATGCCACCTCTCTTCTCCTATTTACAGATGCCCTTCTGTTCTCTCCTCTCTCTGGATGCCTTTCTGTTTTCTCCTCTATCTGGATGTCCTTCTGTTCTCTCCTCTCTCCGGATGCCTTTCTTTATTCTCCTTTCCCTGGATTCCTTTCTATCTTCTCCTCTCTTTGGATACCCTTCTGTTCTCTCCTTTTTCTGGATACCCTTCTGTTCTCTCCTCTCTCCGGATGCCCTTCTGTCTTCTCCTCTCTCTGGATACAATTCTGCTCTCTCCTCTCTCTGGATGCCCTTCGTTCTCTTCTCTCTCTGGATTGCCTTTTGTCTTCTCCTCTCTCTGGATGCCCTTCTGTTTTCTTCTCTCTCTAAATGTCCTTCTGTTCTCTCCTCTCTACGGATGCCTTTCTTTATTCTCCTCTCTCTGGATTCCCTTCTATCTTCTCATCTCTTTGGATACACTTCTGTTCTCTCCTTTTTCTGGATGCCATTCTGTTCTTTCCTCTCTCCGGATGCCCTTCTGTTTTCTCCTCTCTCTGGATGCCCTTCTGCTCTCTCCTGTCTCTGGAGTCCCTTCTGTCTTCTCCTCTCTCTGGATGACCTTCTGTTCTCTTTTCTCCCTGGATGACCTTCTGTCCTCTCCTCTCTCAGGATGCCCATCTGTCCTCTTCTCCATCTAGAGTCCTTCTCTCTTCTCCTTTTTCCAGATGCCCTTCTGTTCTCTCCTCTCTCTGGAAGCCCTTCTGTATTCTCCGCTCACTGTATACCATTCTATTCTCTACTCTCCCTGGATGCCCTTCTTACTTCTCTGCTCTCTGGAGGCCCTTCTGTTTTCCCCTCTCTGTGGATATGTTTCTGTCTTCTCCTCTCTCTGGATGCCCTTCTATTCCCTCCTCTCTCTAGATGCCCTTCTGTCCTCTCTTCTGTCTGGATGCCTCTCTGTTCTCTCATCTCTCTGGATGCCCTTTTTTCTCTCCTCTCTCTGGATTCCCTTTTTGTCTTCTCCTCTTGCTGGATGCCCTTCTCTTCTCTCCTCTCTCTAGATGCCCTTCTATCCTCTATTCTCTCTGGATATTTCTCTGTTCCCTTGTTTTTCTGGATGCCCTTCTGTGCTCTCCTCTCTCTGGATGCCCGTCTGTCCTCTTCTCTCTTTTGATTCCCTTCTGTCTTCTCCTCTCTCCCTTTGCCCTTCTGTTCTCTTGTCTCTCCCGATGCCCTTCTGTCTTTTTCTCTTCCTGGATTCCCGACAATATTCTCCTCAATCTGGATACAATTCTGTATTCTCTTCTTTCTAGATGCCCTTCTGTGTTCTCCTCTTCTCTCTCTGGATGTCCTTCACTCTACCGCTTTCTCTGGATGGGCTTCTGTTCTCTCATCTTTCTGGATTCTCAATTGTTCTCTAATCTCTCTGGATGCACTTCTGTTCTCTCTTCTCTCAGGATGTCCTTCTGTCCTCTCCTCTCTCTGGATGCCCTTCTGGTCTCTCCTTTCTCTGGATGCCCTTCTGTTCTCTCCTCTCTCTGGATGCCCTTCTGTTCTCTCCTCTTTCTGGATGCCCTTGTGTCCTCTTTTCTCTCTGGTTGCCCTTCTGTTCTCCCCTTTCTCTGGATTCCCTTCTGTCTTCTCCTCTCTCCGGATGGCCTTCTGTTCTCTTCTCTCCCTGGATGTCCTTCTGTCCTCTCCTCTCTCAGGATGCCCGTCTGTCCTCTTCTCCATCTAGATTCTTTCTCTCTTCTCTTTCCAGATGCCCTTCTGTTATCTCCTTTCTCTGGAAGCCCTTCTGTCTTCTCCACTCTCTGGATCCCCTTCTGTTCTCTCCTCTCTCTAGATGTCCTTCTGTTCTCTCCTCTCTCTAGATGCACTTCTGTCTTCTCCTCTTTCTGGATGGCCTTCTTTACTCTTTTCTGTGGATGGCCTTTTGACCTCTCCTCAATCTGGATGCCCTTTTTTCTCTCTTCTCTCTGGATGTTCTTCAGTCGTCTCCGGTCTCTCAATACCGTTCTATTCTCTACTCTCCCTGGATGCCCTTCTGTCTTCTCTGCTCTCTGGATGCCCTTCTGTTCTACACTCTCTGTGGATGTGTTTCTGTATTCTCCTCTCTCTGGATTCCCTTCTGTTCACTCCTCTCCCTGGATGACCTTCTGTTCTCACCTCTCTCTCTGGAGTCCCTTTTTGTCTTCTCCTATTGCTGCATGCCCTTATCTTCTCTCCTCTCTAGATGCCCTTCTTCCCTCTCCACTCTCTGGAAGCCCATCTGTTCTCTTTTTCTGGATGCCCTTAGGTCTTCTCCTCTTTCTGGATGCCCTTCTTCTCTCTCCTCTCTCTGGATGCCCTATCGTCTTTTCCTCTCTCTGGATGCCCTTCTGTCCTCTCCTCTATCTGGATTCCCTTCTTTCTTCTCCTCTCTCCCGATGCCATTTTGTTCTTTCCTCTGTCCTGATGCCATTCTGTATTCTCCTCTCTCTGGATGCCTTATAATTCTCTCCTCACTCTGGATACCCTTCTGTCTTCTCCTCTCACTTGATGCCATTCTGTTCTCTCCTCTAACTGGATGCCCTTCTGTCCTCTCCACTCTCTGGATGCCCTTCTGTATTCTTATCTCTCTGCATGCCCTTCTGTCCTCTTCTCTCTCTGGATATCCTTCAGTCTTCTGCTCTCTCTGGATGCCCTTCTGTTCTATCCTATTTCTGGATTCTCTTCTGTTCTCTAAACTCTCTGGAAGCCCATGTGTTCTCACCTCTCTCGGGGTGCGCTTCTCTCATCTCTTTTATCTGTATGCCCTTCTGTCTTCTTTTTTCTCTGGATGCCCTTCTGTTCTCTTTTCTCTAGATGCTGTTCTGTTCTTTCCTCTCTCCGGATGCCCTTCTGTCCTCTCCTATCTATCGATGCCCTTCTGTCTTTTCCTCACTGTGGATGCCCTTTGGTTCTCTCCTATCTCTGGATGCCCTTCTGAACGCCCCTCTTCATGGATGTGCTGCTGTTCTCTCCTATCTCTGTTCTCTCTTCTCTCTAGATGCTATTCGTCTTCTCCTCTATCTGGGTGGCTTTTTCTGTTCTATCCTCACTCTGGATCCCTTCTGTCCTCTCCTAACTTGGGATGCCCTTCTGTCCTCCCCTCTCTCTGAATGCCCTTCTGTTCTCTCCTCTCGAGATTACCTTTTGTCTTCTCCTCTCTCTGGATTCCCTTCTCTTCTCTCCTCTCTCTAGATGCCCTTCTATCCTCCATTCTCTCTGGATGACCTTCTGTTCTCTCATCTATCGGGATGATCTTCTGTGCTCTCCTCTCTCTGGATGCCCTTCTGCTCTCTCCTCTCTGAATGCCCTTCTCTTCTCTCCTCACGCTGGATGCCCTTCTGTTCTCTTGTTTTTCTGCATGCCCTTCTGTTCTCTCTTCTCTCCAGATGCCCTTCTGCCTTATTCTCACTCTTGATGGATTTCTCTTCTCTCCTCTCTCTGGATGCCAATCTGTCCTCTCCTCTCTCTTTAGGCCATTCTGTCTTCTCCTCTCTCTGTATGCTCTTCTGTTCTCTCTTCTCTTTAGATTCCCTTCTGTCTTTTCCTGTCTCTGGATGTCCTTCTCTTCTCTCCTCTATGGATTCCCTTTTTGTCTTATACTCTCTCTGGCTGCCCTTCCCTTCTCTCCTCTCTAGGGAGGCTCTTTTTTCCTCTCCTCTCTCTGGATGCCCCTCTGCCCGTTCCTCATCCTGGATGCCATTCTGCTCTCTCCTCTCTCTGGATGCCGATCTGTCCTCTTCTCTCTCTGAATGCCCTTCTGCCATCTCCTGTCTCTGGAAGCCCTTCTACTCTCTCTTCTCTCTGGAGGCCATTCTGTCCTCTCCTCTCTCTGGATGCCCTTCTGTCTTCTCCTATCTCCAGATGGCCTTCTGTATTCTCCTCTTTCTGGATACCCTTCTGTTCTCTGTTCTCTCTTCATGCCCTTTTCTCCTCTAATCTTTCAGGATGCCCTTATGTTCTCTAGTTTCTCTGTATGTTCTTCTGTCTTCTCTGCTCTCTGGATACCATTCTATTCTCTAATCTCTCTGAATGACCTTCTGTCTTCTCTGCTCTCTGGATGCCCTTCTGTTTTCTTCTCTCTGTGGATGTGTTTCTGTATTCTCCTCTCTCTGGATGCCCTTCTGCTATCTCCTCTCTGTGGATGCCCTTCTGAACTCTTCTCTCCATGGATGCCCTTCTCTCTTCTCCTCTCTCTGGATGCCCTTCTGCTCTCTCCTCTCTGTGGATGCCCTTCTGTTTCTCTCCTCTCTCTGGATAACCTTCTGTCTTCTCCTCTCTCTGGTTGCCGTTCTATCCTCTCCTCTCTCCGCATGCCCTTCTGTCTTCTCCTCTCTCTTGATGCACTTCTGTTCTCTCCTTTCTCTCGATGTCCTTCTGTCTTCTCCTCTCTCCTGATTCCCTTCTGTTATTTTGTCTCTCCAAATACCCTTCTGTTCTCTCCTCTCTCATTTTGCTCTGTCCTTCTCTGGATGCC
>NW_023045521.1:0-28005 GCF_011762505.2 Arvicanthis niloticus | reverse complement strand
GAAGAGCCTCCATAAACAGAAGAGAACAGAAAGGCAAAGAGAGATATTAGAGGATAGAAGGGAATCCAGAGAGAGGAGAGGACAGAAGGGCATCCAGAGAGGTGAGAAAACAGAAGGGCATCCAGAGAGAGGAGAGAACATAAATGCATCCAGAGAGAGGAGAAGACAGATGATCCGGAGAGAGGAGAGAATAGAAGGGCATCCAGAGAGAGTAGAGACAGAAGGGTATCAAGATACAAAAGAGGAAAGAAGGCCATCCAGAGAGAGGAGGGAACAGAAGGGCATCCAGAGAGAGGAGTGGAAAGAAGGGCATCCAGAGAGAGCAGAAGACAGAAGGGCATCTGGATTGAGGAGAGAAAAGAAGGTCAGAGAGAGGAGACAAAAGAAGGTCATCCATAGAGACGAAAACACAGAAAAGCATCCAGAGAGAGGAGAAAACAGAAGGGCTTCCAGAAAGAAGAGAGAAAGAAGGGCATGTAGAGAGAAAAGCCAACAGAAAGTCATCCAGAGAGAGGAGAAGACAGAAAGGGATACAGAGAGAGGAGAGGACAGAAGGGAATCTGGAGAGAGGAGAGAACAGAAGGGCATCCAGAGAGAAGAGAAGACTGAAGGGCATCCCGAGACAAAAAAGGAAAGAAGGGAATCCAGAGAGAGAAGAGGACAAAAGGGCATACAGAGAGATTAGAAGATAGAAGGCCATCCAGCGAGAGGAGAGAACAGAAGGCCATCCAGAGAAAGGAGAAGACTGAAGGGCATCCAGAGAGAGGAGAGGACAGAAGGGCCTACATAGAGAGGAGAGAACAGAAGGGCATCCGTCGAGAGGAGAAAACAGAAGGGCATATTGAGAGAAGAGAGGACAGAAGGGCATCCAGATAGAGGAGAGGACACAAGGGCACCTAGAGAGATCAGAGAATACAAGGGCATCCAGAAAGTGGAGAAGACAGAAGGGCATCGATAGAGAGGAGAGAATAGAATGGCACCAAGATAGAAGAGATGACCGAATGGCATCTACAGAGAGAGTAGAAAAGAAGAATCGAGAGAGAGGAGAGAAGAGAAAGGCATCCAAATAGAGGAGAGAACTGAAAGGCATCCAGAGAGACGAGTGGATAGAAGGACATCCAGAGAGAGGAGAAGACAGAAGGGCATCCAGAGATAGGAGAGGACAGAAGGTTATCCAGAGAAAAGAGAGCACAGAAGGGTATCCAAAGAGATGAGAGAACAGAAGGGCATAAATAGAGAATAGAGGACAGAAGGGCATCTAGAGAGAGGAGAGAAGCAAAGGGTATCTAGAGAGAGAGGAGAAGACAAAAAGGGAATCCAGAGATAGGAGAGAAAAGAACGGCATCAAGAGAGAGAAGTGGACAGAAGTGCATCTGGAGAGGGGAGAGGACAGATGGGCATCCAGGGGGAGAAGTGAACAGAAGGGCATCCAGAAAGAGGAGAAGGTAGAAGGGCATCCGGAGAGAGGAGAGAACACAAGGGAATCCAGAACAAAAAGAAAGAACAGAAGGGAATCAAGAGTGAACAGTGTACAGTAGGGCATCCAGAGAGAGGAGAGAGCAGAAGGGCATCCAGAGAGAGAAGAAGACAGAAGGGAATCTAAAGAGAGGAGAAAACAGAAGGGCATCCAGAGAGAGGAGAAGGCAGAAGGGCATCCAGAGAGAGGAGAGAACAGAAGTGCATCCAGAAAGAGGAGAGAACAGAATGGAATCCGGAGAATGAGAAGACAGAAATGTACCCAAAGAGAGGAGAGAATAGAAGGTCATGCGAAGAGAGAAAAAGTCAGAAGGGCATTCAGAGAGAGGAGAGGACAAAAGATCATCTGGAAATAGAAGAGAACAGAAAGGCATCTAGAGAGGAGAGAAGAGAAGGTCATCCAGAGGGAGGAGAGAACAGAAGAGCATCCAGAGATAGGAGAGACCTGAAGGGCATCCAGAGAGAGAAGAGAACAGAGGGCACCTAGAGAGAGGAGAGAACAGAAGGGCATCTAGAGAAAGGAGAGATCAGAAGTGAATCCAAAGAGGGGAATACAGAAGGGCATTCAGAGAGAGGAGAAAGCAGAAAGGCATCCATACAGAGGAGAAGACAGAAGCCCATACTGGGAGAGGAGAGAACAGATGGGCATCCAGAGAGATGAGAGAGCAGAAGGGCTTCCAGAAAGAGGAGAGGAAAGAAGTGCATGCAGAGAGAAGAGAGAGCAGAAGGGCATTCAGAGAGAGAAGAAGACAGAAGGGAATCCAAAGAAAGGAGAGAACAGAAGGGCATTCAGAGAGAGGTGAAGGTAGAAGGGCATCCGGAGAGAAGAGAGAACAGATGGGCATTCAGAGAGTGGAGAAGACAGAAGGGCATCATGAAAAAGAGGACAGAATGTCATACTGATAGAGGAGAGAATAGAGGGGCATCCCAAGGGAGGAGAAGGCAGAAGGGCATTCATAGAGAGGAGAGGACAGAAGGGCATCCGGAAAAGGGAAGAACAGAAGGGCGTATAGAGAGAAGATAACAGTAGACTATCCAGAAAGAGCAGAAGACAAAAGGGCATACTGGACAAGAGAGAATAGAAGGGCATCCACCATGAGGAGAAGGCAGAAGGGCATCCGGGGATTAGAAGAGGACAGAAGGGCATCCCGAGAGAGTTGATAACAGAACAGCATCCAGAGAAAAGAGAGAACAGAAGAGAATCCAGAAAGAGGGGAAAAGAGAAGGGCATCCAGAGAGAGCAGAAGACTAAAGGACATTTAGAGAAAGAAGAGGAAATAAGGGCATATAGAGAGAGGAGAAGACAGAAGGGTATCCAGAATGAGGAGATAATTGAAGGGTATCCAGAAAGAGGAGAAAACAGAAGGGCTTCCTGAGAGAGGAGAGAACAGAAGAGCATCCAGAGAGAGGAGAGGACAGAAAGGCATCTAGAGAAAGCAGCGAAAAGAAGGGCATCCAGTAAGAGGAGAAGATAGAAGGGCATCCAGAGATAGAGCAGACTGAAGGGCATCCACAGAAAAGAAAACAGAAGGCCATCCAGAGGGAGGAGAAGACAGAAGGGCATCTGGATAGAGGAGGTAACAGAAGAGCAACGAGAGAGAAGAGAACAGAAGGGCATTCCAAGATAGGAGAGCAACTAAGGGAAATCCAGAGTGACGAGAGAGCAGAAGGATATCCAGAGAGAATAGAGGACACAAGGGCATCTTGAGAGAGGAGAGACAAGAAGTGCATCCAGCGAAAGGAGAAGACAAAAAGGGAATCCAGAGAGAGGAGAGAAGAGTAGGGCATCCAGAGTGAGAAGAGGACAGAAGGGCATCCAAGGAGAGGAGAGGACAGAAGGTCATCCAGAGAGAGGAGGGGACAGAAGGGCATCCAGAAAGCAGAGATTACAAATGGGATCCAGAGGGAGGAGAGAACAGAAAGCCATCCAGAGAGAGGAGAGGACTGAAGGGCATCCAGAAAGAGAAGAGAACAGAACACTATCCAGAGAGAGGAGAAGACAGAAGGGCATCCAGAGAGAGGAGAGAACCAAAGGGCATCCAGAAGAAGAGAGAACAGAAGGGCATCCAGAGAGAGGAGAAGACAAAAAGGGAATACAGAGAGATGAAAGAATAGAAGGGCATCCAGAGAGAGAAGAAGAGAGAAGGGCATTCAGAGAGAGAAGAGGACAAAAGCGCATCCAGAAGGAGGAGAGAAGAGAAAGCTATCCAGAGAGAGGAGAAGACAGAAGGGCATCAAGAAAGTGGAGAGTACAGAAGGGATCCAAAGAGAGGAGAGAACAGAAAGCCATCCAGAGACAGGAGAGGACTGAAGGGCATCCAGAGAGAGGAGAGTACAGAACGCTATCCAGAGAGAGGAGACAAGAGAGGGTCATCCAGAGAGACGAAAAGACAGGAGAGCATCGAGAGAGGGGAGAACAGAAGGGCTTTCAGGAGAGGAGAGAACAGAAGGGCATGTAGAGAGAGAAGAAGACAGAAGGGCATCCATAGACAGCTGAAAACAGAAGGGCATCCAGAGAGAGGAGAAGACAGATGGGCATCCAGTTAGAGGAGAGAACCGAAGGGCATCCAGAGAGAGGAGATGACAGAAGGGCATCCAGAGAGAGGAGATGACAGAAGGGCATCCAGAGAGAAGAGAAGACAAAAGGGCATCCAGAGAGATAAGAGAACAGAGAAGCATCCATAAAGAGAATATAATAGAAGGGCATTCAGAGAGATGAAGGACAGAAAGGAATATACAGAGAGGAGAAAATAGAACGGCATGTAGAGAGAGAGAAGATGACAGAAGGACATCCAGAGAGAGTAGAGGAAAAAAGTTAATCCAGAGAGAGAAGACAACAGAAGGACATCCATGGAGAGGAAAGGACAGAAGTCCATCCAGCAAGAGGAGAGAACAGAAGGACATCCAGAGAATAAAGAGAACAGAAGAGCATCAAAAGAGAGGAGAAAACAGAAGGGCATCAAGAGAGAGGAGAGGAAAGAAGGTCATCCATAGAGAAGGGAAGATAGAAGTGTATCCAGAGAGAGGAGAGGACACAAGGGCATCCAGAGAGATGAGAGAACAGAACATCATCCAGAGAGAGAAGAGAACAGAAGGGCATCCAGAAAGAGGAGAAAACAGAAGGGCATCCAGAGAGAGGAGAGGACAGAAGACAATCCGGAGAGAGGAGAGAACAGAAGGGCATACAGAGAGAAGAGAAGACAGAAGGGCATCCAGAGAGAGTAGAGAAAAGAAGGGAATCCAGAGAGAGAAGAGGACAGAAGGAGGACCGAAGGGCATCCAGAGAGCGGAGAAGATGGAAGGGCTTCCAGAGAGAGGAGAAGACATAAGGGCATCCAGAGAGATGAGAGTAAAGAGAGCCTCCATAGAGAGAAGAGTACAGAAAGCAAAGAGAGATATTAGAGGACAGAAGGGAATCCAGAGAGAAAAGATGACAGAAGGACATCCAAGAGAGGAGAGAATAGAAGGGAATCCAGAGAGAGGAGAGGAAAGAAGGGCATCCAGATAGGGGAGAAGACAGAAGGGCATCCAGAGATAGAAGAAGACAGAAGGCATCTAGAGAGAGGAGATTACAGAAGGGAATCCAGAGAGAAGAGAAAAGAAGGACATCCAAAGAGAGGAGAGACAGAAGGGCATCCAGAGACAAGAGAGGAAGGAAGGGCAACCAGAAAAAGGAGAGAACTGGAGGGCATCCAGAAGAGGAGAGAACAGAAAGGCATGTAGAGAGAGGAGAAGACTGAAGGGGATCCAGAGAGATGAGAGAAGAGAAAAGCATCCAGAGAGAGGAGAGGACACAAGGGCATCCAGAGAGATAAGAGAACCAAGATCTTCCAGAGATAGGAGAGAACAGAAGGGCATCCACAGAGATGAGCGAGCGAACAGAAGATCATCAAGAGAGAGAAGGGAACAGAATGCCATCCAGAGAGATGAGAGTACAGAATAGAATCTAGAGAGAGAATAGAACAGAAGGGCATCAAGAGATATGATGAGACAGAAGGTCATCCAGAGAGAGAGGAGACTGCAGAAGGTCATCCATAATGACAAAAAGACAGAAGGGCATTCAGAGAGAGAAGAGGACAGAAGGGCATCCAGATAGAGGAGAAGACAGAAGGGCATCAATAGATAGGTGAAAACAGAAAGGCATCCAGAGAAAAAAGAATACATAAGGGCATTCAGAGAGATGACTTTACAGAAGGACATCCGGAGAGTGGAGAGATCAGAAGGGCATCCAGAAAGAGGGCGAGACAGAAGGGCATCCAGAGAGAGGAAAGAACAGAAGGGCATCCAGAGAGAGGAGAAGACAGAAAGTATTTGGATAGAGAGAACAGAATGTCATCCAAAGAGAGGAGACAACAGATGGTCATCAAAAGAGACAAAAAGACAGAAGGGCATCCAGAGAAAGGAGAGAACCAAAGGGCTTCCAGAGAGATGAGAGGACAGAAGTGATTCTAGATAGAGGAGAGAACAAAAGGGCATGTACAGAGAGGAGATCACAGAGGGGCATCCATATAAAGGGGAAAAAAGGACATGCAGAGAGAGAAGACAGAAGGGCATCTGGAGTAAGGAGAGAACAAAAAGGCATCCAGAGAGAGTAGAGGACAAGAGAGCATCCAGAAAAAGAGGAGAAGAAAGAAGAGTATCCAGGGAGAGGAGGGGACACAAGGGCATCCAGAGAGATGAGAGAACAGAAGATCTTCCAGAGAGAGGAGTAAAAAGGAAGGGCATCCACAGAAATTAGTGATCAGATGATCATCCAGAGAGAGTAGCGAACAGAAGGGAATCCTGAGGGATGAGAGGACAGAAGAGAATCTAGAGAGATGAGAGAACAGAAGAGCATCCATAGAGAGAAGAGAACAGAGTGGCATCTAGAGACATGAGAGGAATGAAGGGAATCTAGAGAGCTGAGAGAACAGAAGGGCATGTAGAGAGAGAACACAGAAGGGAATCCATAGAGAGGAGAAGACAGATGGGCATCCGGTTAAAGGAGAGAACCGAAGGGCATCCAGAGAGAGGAGACAACAGAAGATCATCCAGAGTGACGAAAAGACAGAAGTACATACAGAGAGAGGAGAGGACAGATGGACATCCAAAGAGAAGAGAAAAGAAGGGCATCCAGGCAGAAGAGAAGACAGAAGGGCATCCAGAGAGAGGAGAAGACAGGAGGGCATCCAGAGAGAGGAAAGAACAGAAGGGCATCCAGAGAGATGAGAGTACAAGAGAGCCTCCATAGAGAGAAGAAAACAGAAAGACAAAGAGAGATATTAGAGAACACAAGGGAATCCAGAGAGAGAAGAGGACAGAATGGCATCCAAGAGAGGAGAGAACAGAAGGGCATCCAGAGAGAGGAGAGGACAGAAGGGCATCCAGAGAGGGGAGAAGACAAAAAGGCATCCAGAGAGAGGGGAGAACATAAGTGCATCCAGAGAGAGAAGAAGAAAGAAGGCATCCAGAGAGAGGAGATTACAGAAAGGCATCCAGAGAGAAGAGAAAAGAAGGGCATCCATAAAGAAGAGAGAACAGAAGGTCATCCAGAGAGAGGAGAGGACACAAGAGCATCCAGAGAGATGAGAGAACAGAATATCTTCCAGAGAGAGGAGAGAACAGAAGTGCATCCACAGAGATGAGGGAACAGAAGATCATCCAGAGAGAGAACAGAACAGAAGAGCATCCAGAGGGATGAGAGTACAGAATAGAATCTAGAGAGAGGAGACAACAGAAGGGCATCCATAGAGAGGAGAGGACGGAAGGGCATCCAGAGAGAGGAGAGGACAGAAGGGCAGCCAGAGAGCAAAGAAGACAGAAGGGCATCCAGAGAGAGTAGAGAATAGAACGGTATCCAGAAACCAGAGAAGACAGAAGGGCATCCAAAGAAAGGAGAAGACAGAAGGGCATACAGTGAGAGGAGAGAACAGAAAGTCATCAAGAGAGAGGAGAGGACAGAAAGGAATCTAGAGAGAGGAGAGTACAGAAAGGAATGTAGAGAGAGGAGAGGACAGAAGGGCATCCACAGATTGGGAAGGACAGAAGAGCATTGAGAGAGAGGAGACAACATAAGGGAATCCAAATAGAGGAGAGAATAGAAGAGCATCCAGAAAGAGGAAAGAACAGAAGGTCATCCAGAGAGATGAGAGAACAGAAGATAATCTAGAGAGAAAGAGAACAGAAGGGCAACCAGAGATATGAGAGGACAGAAAAAAAATCCAGAGAGAGGTGAGTAGAGAAGGGCATCCACAGAGAGGAGAGAATAAAAAAGCATTGGACGAGAGGAGAAAACAGAAGGACATCAAAAGAGAGAAGAGGACAGAAGGGCATAGAGAGACAATAGGACATCCTATCTTCTACATCCATAGAGAAGAGAAGACAGAAGGGCATCCAGAGAGAAGATAGGACACAAGGGCATCCAGAGAATTGAGAGAACAGAAGATCATCCAGAGAGAGAAGAGAACAGAAGGGCGTCCAGAGAGAGGGGAAGACAGAAAGGCATCAAGAGAGGAGAGATGAAGAAATGGCATCCAGAGAGAGAAGAGGACAGAAGAGCATGCAGAGAAAGGAGAGAACAGAAGGGCATCAATGGAGAGGAGAGGGCAGAAGGGCAGGCACAGAGTGGAGAGAACAGACGGGCATCCAGAGAGCAAAGAAGACAGAAGGGCATCAAGAGAGAGTAGAGAATAGAACAGTATCCAGAGAGCAGAGAAGATAGAAGGGCATCGAGAGAAAGGAGAAGATAGAAGGGCATCCAGAGAGAAGAGAAGGCAGAAGGGCATCCAGAGAGAGGAGAGTAAAGGAGGGCATACAGAGAGAGGAGAGTATAGAAGGGCATATAAAGAGAGGAGAGTGCAGAAGACTTCCAAAGAGAAGAGAGAACAGAATGGCATCTGGAGAGAAGAGAGAACAGAAAGGAATCCAGAGAGAGGAGAGGACAAAAGGGCATCCAGAGAGAGGAGAAGACAGAAGGGCATCCGGAGAGAGGAGAAGACAAAAGGGCATCCAGAGAGATGAGAGAACAGAGGACCATCCATAGAGAGAATATAATAGAAGGGCATCCAGAGAGATGAGAGGACAGAAAGGTATCAAGCGAGAGGAGAAGACAGAAGGGCATCCAGGGAGAGGAGCAGACAGAAGGGCATCCTGTTAGAAGATGGTAAATAAGGGCATTCACTGAGACGAGAGAACAGAATGGCATCCAGAGAGAGGAGAAAACATCCGGAGAGTGGAGCTGAGAGAAGGACCTCCAGATAGAAGAGAAGAGAGAAGGGAATCCGGAGAGAGAAGAGAATAGAAGGGCATCCAGAGAGAGGAAACGACAGAAGGGCTTCTGGCGAGAGGAAAGGACACAAGAACATCCAGATTGATGAGAGAACAGAAGATCTTTCATAGAGAGGAGAGAACAGAAGCGCATGAAGAGAGATAAGCAAACAGAAGTTCATCCAGAGAGAGAAGAGAAGAGAAGGGCATCCAGAGATATGACACAACAGAAAAGAATCTAGAGAGAGGAGAGAACAGAAGGGCATCCAGAGAGAGGAGACGACAGAAAGGCATCCAGAGAGAAGAGAATATAGAAGGGCATCTAGAGAGAGGAGAAGACAAAAGGGCATCAAGAGAGATAAGACAACAGAGAAACATGCATAGAGAGAATATAATAGAAGGTAATCCAGAGAGATGAGTGGACAGAAAGGAATATAGCGAGTGGATAAAATAAAAGGGCATGTAGAGAGAGGAGAAGACTGAAGGGCATCAAGAGAGAGGTGAGAACAGAAGGGCATCCAGAGAGAAGGGAACAGAAGGGCATCCAGAGAGAGGAGAGTAAAGAAGGGCGTACAGAGGGAGGAGAGAACAGAAAAGCATCCAGAAAGATGAGAGAAAAGAAGGGCATCCAGAGAGAAGAGAGGACAGAAGGGCATCCACAGATTGGGAAGAACAGAAGAGCATCGAGAGAAAGGAGGCAACATAAAGGCATCCAAAGAGAGGAGAAGACAGAAGGGAATCCAGAGATAGGAGAGAACAAAGGGGCATCCAGAGAGAGGAGAGAGCAGAAGGGAATCCAGAGACAGGGGAAGACAGAAGGTCATCCGGAGAGCAGAGAGAACAGAAGGGTATCCAGAGAGAGGAGAGGACAAAATGGCATGCAGAGAGAGGAGATAACAGAAGGGCAACCAGAGATAGGAGAAGACAGAAGGGCATCCAGAGAGAGGATAAAACGATATCCAGAGAGAGGAGAAGACAGAAGGGAATCCAGAGAAAGGAGAGAACAGAAGGGCATCCAGAGAGAGGAGAGAGCTGAAGGGCATCTAAAGAGAGCAGAGAACAGAAGGGCATCAACAAAGAGGAGAAGACAGAAGGGAATCGGGAGATAGGAGAAGACAGAAGGACATCCGGAGAGTGGAGAGAACAGAAGGGTATCCAGAGAAAGGAGAAGTCAGAAGGGAATCGGAGAGACAAGAGAAGAGAACGGTATAGGGAGAGAGGAGAAGACAGAAGGGCATCCAGAGGGAGGAGAAGACAGAAGGGCATCCAGAGAGAGGAGAGAACAGAACGGCATCCAGAGAGAGGAGAAGACAAAAGGGAAGCTGGCAAGACGAGAGAACAGAAGGGCATAGGGAGAGAGGAGACGTCAGAAGGGCATCCAGAATGAGGAGAGGATAGAAGGGCATCCAGAGAAAGGAGAAGACAGAAGGGCATCAAGAGATAGGAGAAGACAGAAGGGCATCCAGAGAGAGAAATGACATAAGGGCATACAGAGAGTGGAGAGAACAGAAGGGCATCCAGAGAGAGGATAGAACAGAAGTGTATCCAGAGAGAGGAGAGGACAAAAGGGCATCCAGAGAGAGGAGAGAACAGAAGGTCAACCATAGAAAGGAGAATACAGAAGTGCATCTAGATAGAGGAGAGGACAGAAGGATATCTGGAGAGAAAAGAGAACAGAAGCATCTGGAGAGATGAGAGAACAGCAGAGAATCCAGAAAGAGGAGAGGACAGAAGCCCATTCAGAGAGAGCAGAAGAGTGAAGGACATCCAGAGAGAGAAGAGGACTGAAGGGCATCCAGGGAGAGGAGAACACAGAAGGGCATCTAGAGAGAGGAGAAGACAGAAGGGTATCCAGAGTGAGTAGAAAATTGTCGGGAATCCAGAGAGAGGAGAAGACAGAAGGGCATTGGAAGAGACAAGAGAACAGAAGGGAATAGGGAGAGAGGAGAAGACAGAAGGGCATTTAGGGAGAGCAGAGAACAGAAGGGCAACCAGAAAGAGGAGAAGACCGAATGGCTTTGGGAGATAGGAGAAGACAGAAGGGCATCCAGAGAGAGGAGAGGACAGAATTTCCTCCAGAGAGAAGAGACAGCAGAAGGGAATCCAGAGAGAGGAGAGGAAAAAAGGGCATCCACACAAAATATTACAGAAGGCCATACAGAAGGAGGAGAAGACAGAAGGGCATATAGATAGAGGAGAGAACAGGAGAGCATCCAGAAAGAGGAAAAGAACGGCATCCAGATAAGGAGAAGACAGAAGTGATTCCAGAGAGAGGAGAGAACAGAAGGGCATCCAGAGAGAGGAGATGACAGAAGGGCATCCAGAGAGAGTAGAAGAAAAATAGGGAATCCAGAGAGAGGAGAGAACAGAAGGCCATCCAGAGAGAGGAGAAGACAGAAGGGCATCCAGAGAGGGGAGAGGATAGAACGGCATCCAGAGAGAGGTGAAGACAGAAGGGAATCCAGAGAGAGGAGAGAACAGAAGGGCATCCAGAGAGAGGAGAGGACAGAAGGGAATCCAGAGAGAGCAGAGAACAGAAGGGCATCCAGAAAGAGGAGAAGACAGAAGGGCATCGTGAGATAGGAGAAGACAGAAGGGCATGCAGAGAGAGGAGAGGACAGAATTTCCTCCAGAGAGAAGACTGAGCAGAAGGGCATCTAGAGAGAGGAGAGGAAAGAAGGGCATCCAAATAAAATAGTACAGAAGGCCACACAGAGAGAGGAGAAGAAAGAAGGGCATCTAGATAGAGGAGAGAACAGAAGGGCATCCAGAAAGAGGAGAGAACAGAAGGGCATCCAGAGAAGGAGAAGACAGAAGCGAATCCAGAGAGAGGAGAGAACAGAAGGGCATTCAGAGTGAGGAGAAGACAGAAGGGAATCCAGAGAGAGGAGAGACCAAGAGGGCATCATCTTTTGTACTCTCCTCTCTCTGGATTCCCTTCTGTCTTCTCCTCTCTCTGGATGCCCTCCTGACTTCTCATATCTCCCGATGCCCTTCTGTTTTCTCCTCTCTCTGGATTCCCGATAATTTTCTACTCACTCTGGATACCGTTCTGTCTTCTCCTCTACATGCCCTTCTGTGTTCTCCTCTCTCCGGATGCCCTTCAGTTCTCTTCTCTCTCTGGATGTCCTTCACTCTTCTGCTCTCTCTGGATGGGCTTCTGTTCTCTCCTCTTTCTGGATTCTCTGCTGTTCACTCATCTCTCTGGCTGCACTTCTGTTCTCTCTTCTCTCATGATGTCCTTCTGTCCTCTCCTCACTCTGGATGCCCTTCTGTCTTCTCCTTTCTATGCTTGCCCTTTTGTTCTCTCCTCTCTCTCTGGATGCCCTTTTGTCTTCTCCTCTCTCTGGATACCCTGCTGTTCTATCCTCTCTCTGGATGCCCTTCTGTTCTCTACTCCCTCTCTGGATGCCCTTGTGTCCTCTTCTCTCTCTGCATGCCCTTCTGTGTTCTCTCCTCTCTCTGGATTCCCTTCTGTCTTCTCCTCTCTCTGGATGACCTTCTGTTCTCTTCTCTCCCTGGATGCCCTTCTGGCCTCTCCTCTCTCAGGATGCCCGACTGTCCTCTTCTCCATCTAGATTCCTTCTCTCTTCTCCTCTTTCCGGATGGGATGCCCTTCTGTTTTCTCCTCTCTCTGGAAACCCTACTGTCTTCTCCGCTCTCTGGATGCCCTTCTGTTCTCTCCTCTCTCTAGATACCCTTCTGTTCTCCCCTCTATCTAGATGCTCTTCTGTCTTCTCCTCTCTCTGCGTGGCCTTCTTTACTCTTTTCTGTGGATGCCCTTCTTCCCTCTCCTCTCTCTGGATTCCCTTCTTTTCTCTCTTCTCTCCGGAAGCCATTCTGTCCTCTCCTCTCTCTGGATGCCCTTCTGTCTGCTCCTATCTCCCGATGCCCTTCTCTCTTCTCATCTTTCTGGATACCATTCTGTTCTCTGCTTTCTCTACATGCCCTTCTGTCCTATATTCTCTCTGGATGCTCTTATATTCTCTCCTCTTTCTGGATTCTTAATGTTCTATCATCTCTCTGAATGTGCTTCTTTTCTCTCTTCTCTCGGGATGTCCTTATGTTTTGTCCTCTCCACTCTCTGGATGCCCTTCTGTCTTCTCTCTCCAGAGGCCCTTCAGTCCTCTTCTCTCTCTGGATGTCCTTCAGTCTTCTGCTCTCACTGGATGGGCTTCTGTTCTCTCCTATTTCTGGATTCTCTAATGTTCTATCACTTTTCTGAATGTGCTTCTGTCCTCTCCTCTCTCTGAATGCCCTTCTGTCTTCTGTCTCTGAATGCCCTTCTGTTCTATCCTCTCTCTGGATGCCCTTTTGTCCTCTCCTGTCTAAGGATAACCTTCTGTCTTCTCCTCTCTCCGGGTGCCCTTCAGCTCTCTCCTCTCTCTGGTTGCCCTTCTGTTCTCTCCTCTCTCCGGATGCCCTTCTGTCTTCTTCGCTCTCCCTATGCCCTTCTGTCCTTTCCTCTCTCTGGATGACCTTCTGTCTTCTTTTCTCTCTGGATGTCCTTTGTTCTCTCCTCTCTTAGGATGCCCTTTTCCCTCTCCTCTATCTGGATGCCTTTCTGTCTTCTCCTCCCTCTGGATGCCCTTCTGTCTTCTCCTCTCTCTGGATGCCCAACAATTTTCTCCTCACTCGGGATATCCTTCTGTCTTCTCTTCTGTCTAGATGCCCTTTGGTTTTCTCCTCTCACTGCATGCCATTCTGTGCTCTCCTCTCTCTGGATGCCCTTCTGTAATCTCTCTTCAGATGCCCTTCAGTCCTCTTCTCTCTGGATGTCCCTCAGTCTTCTGCTCTCTCTGGATGGGCTTCTGTTCTATCCTCTTTCTGGATTCTCTAATGTTCTATCATCTCTCTGAATGTGCTTCTGTTCTCTCTTCTTTCGGGATATCCTTATGTCCCCTCCTCTCTCTGAATGCCCTTCTGTCTTTCCTTTCTCTGGATGCCCTCTGTTCTCTCCTCTCTCGGGATGCCTTTCTTCTCTCTCCTCTCTCTGGATGCCCTTCTGTCTTCTCCTCCCTCTGGATGCCCTTCGTCCTCTCGTCTCTCTGGCTTCCCTTTTGTCTTCTCCTCTCTCTGGATGCTGTTCTGTTCTCCCCTCTCTCTGGATGCCCTACTGTCTTCTTCTCTCTCTGGATGCCCTTCTGCTCTCTCCTCTCTTTGAATGGCTTATGTTCTCTCCTGTCCCTGGGTGTTCTTCTGTCTTCTCCGCTCTCTGGATATTGTTCTATTCTCTACTTGCCCTGGATGCCTTACTGTTTTCTATGCTCTTTGAATGCCCTTCTGTTATCCCCTCTCTGTGGATGTGTTTCTGCCTTCTCTTCTCTCTGGATGCCCTTCTGTTCTCTCAGCTCTCTGGATGCCCTTCTGTCCTCTCCTCTCCATGGATGTCTTTCTGTCTTCTCCTCTCCCTAGATGGCTTTCTGTTCTCTCCTCTCTCGTGAGCCATTCTGTCCTCTCCTCTCTCTGGATGCCCTTCTTCACTCTACTCTCTCTGGATGCCCTACTGTCCTCTCTTCTCTATGGATTTCCTTCAGTCCTCTCCTCTCTCTGGATGCCCTACTGTCTTCTTCTCTCTCTGGATGCCCTTCTGCTCTCTCCTCTCTCTAGTTGCCCTTATGTTCTCTCCTGTCTCTGGATGTTCTTCTGTCTTCTCTGCTCCCTGGATACTGTTTTATTGACTACTCTCCATGGATGCCCTTCTGTTTTCTCTGCTCTCTGAATGTTCTTCTGTTCTCCCCTCTATGTGTATGTGTTTCTGTCTTCTCCTCTCTCTGGATGCCCTTCTGTTATCTCCTTTGTCTGGATGCCCTTCTGTCCTCTCCTCTCCATGGATGCCTTCTGTCTTCTCCTCTTTCTTGCTGGCTTTCTCTTCTCTCCTGTCTCTAGATCCATTCTGCCCTCTCCTCTCTCTGGATGCCCTTCTTCACTCTCCTCTCTCTGGATGCCCTTCTGTCCTCTCTTCTCCCTGGATGCCCTTCTGTCCTCTCTTCTCCCTGGATGCCCTTCTGTTCTCTCCTCTCTCTGGATTCCCTGTTTGTCTACTCCTCTCTCTGGATGCCCTTCTCTTCTCTCATCTCTCTAGATGCCCTTCTGTCCTCTATTCAATCTTGATGACCCTCTGTTCTCTCTTCTCTCTTGATGCCCTTCTGTTCTCTCCTCTCTCTGGATTCCCTTTTGTCTTCTCCTCTGTCTTGATGCCATTTTGTTCTATCATTTTTCTGGATGCCTTTCTGTTATCTCCTCTTTCTGGATGCCCTTGTGTCCTCTCCTCTCTCTGGATGCCCTTCTGCTCTCTCCTCTCTCTGTATGACCTTCTTGTCTCTCCTCTCTCTGGATTCCCTTCTGTCTTCTCCTCTCTCTTGAAGCCCTTCTTTCCTCTCCTCTCTCTGGATGCCATTCTTCACTCTCCTCTCTCTGGATGCCCTTCGGTCCTCTCTTCTCCGTGGATGCCCTTCTGTCCTCTTTTGTCTCTGGATGCTCTTCTGTTCTCTCCTCTCTCTGGATTCCCTGTTATTCTTCTTCTCTCTCTGGATGCCCTTCTCTTCTCTACTCTCTCTAGATGCCCTTCTGTCCTCTTTTCTCTCTGGATGCCTCTCTGTTCTCTCATCTCTCTGGATGCTTTTCTGTGCTCTCCTCTCTCTGGATACACTTCTGTCCTCTCCTCTCTCTGGATGCCCTTCTGTCTCCTCCTCTCTCCCTATGCCCTTCTGTTCTCTCGTCTCTCACGATGATGGCCTTTTGTATTTTCCTCCCTCTGGATGCCCGACAATATTCTTTTCACTCTGGATATCCTTTTGTCTTCTCTTCACTCTAGATTCTCTTCTATTCTCTCCACTCACTGGATGACATTCTGTCCTCTCCTCTCTCTGGATTTCCTTTTGTTCTCTCCTTTCTCTGGAATCCCTTCTGTCTTCTCCTCTCTCTGTTCTGTTCTCTCCTCTTTCTGGATGCTCTTCTATTCTCTCCTGTCTTTGGATTCCCTTATGTTGTCCCCTCCCTCTCGATGCTCTTCTGTTCTTCCCAATTTGTGGATGCCTTCAGGACTTTCCTCTCTGTGGATGGCTTTCTGTCCTCTCCTCTCTCTGGATCCCTTCTGTACTCTCCTCTCTCTGGATGCCCTTTTGTCTTCTCCTCTCTCCCGATGCCCTTCTATCCTCTCCGCACTCTGGATGCCCTTCTGTCCTCTCCTCCCTCTGGATGCCCTACTGTACTCTCCTCTCTCTTGATGCCCTTCTGTCTTCTCTTATCTAAGGATGCCCTTCTGTCCTCTCCTCTCTTTTGATGCCCTTCTGATTTCTCCTCTCTTCCAATGCTCTTTTATTCTCTCCTTTCTGTGGATGCTCTTCTGTATTCTCCTCTCTCTGGGTGCCCTTCTAGTCTCTCCTCTCTCTGGATGCCCTTCTGTAATCTCCACTCTCTGGATGTTTTTCTGTTTCCTCCTTTCTCTGTTTGCCCTTCTGTCCTCTCCTCTCTCTGGATGCTTTCTGTCCTCACCTTTCTCTGGATGACCTCCTGTACTATCCACGCTCTGGATACCCTTCTGTCCTCTCATATCTCTGGTTGAAATTTCTGTACTCTTATCTCTCTAGATTATCTTCTATACTCTCATCTCTCTGGATGCCTGTCTCTGTTCTCTCCTATTTATGGGTGCCCTTCTATTCTCTCCTCTCTTTGGATTCCCTTCTGTCTTCTCTCTCTGGATGCCCTAATCCTCTCTCCTCTCTCTGAATTCCCTTCTGTTCTCTCCTCTCTCTGGATGCCCTTCTGTCCTCTCCTCTTCTTGAATGCCCTTCTGTCCTCTCCTCTCTCTAGATATCTTTCTGTTCTGGATCCCTTCTGTACTCTACTCTTTCTGGATGCCCTTCTGTCCTCTACTCTCTCTATTTGCCCTTTTGTCCTATCCTCTCTCTGGATGCCCTTCTGTCCTCTCCTCTCTCTGTATGCCCTACTGTTCTCTCCTCTCTCTGGATTCCCTTGTTATCTTCTCCTCTCTCTGGATGCCCTTCTCTTCTCTCCTCTCTCAAGATCCCTTGTGTCCTCTATTCTCTCCGGATATCATTCTGTTTTCTCATTACTCTGGATTCCATTTTGTGCACTCCTCTGTCTTGATGTCCTTCTGTCCTTTCCTCTCTCTGGATGCCCTTCTGTCTTCTCCTCTCTCCCTATGCCCTTCTGTTCTCTCGATTCTCTAGATGCCCTTCAGATTCTCCTCTCTCTCGATGCCTGACAATTTTCTCCTCACTCTGGATATTTTTCCGTCTTCTCCTCTCTCTAGATGCCCTTCTGTTCTCATCTCTCTCCAGATGTTTTTTTGTCCTCTCCTCTCTCTGGATGCCCTACTGTTTTCTCGTCTCTCTGGATTTCCTTCTGTCCTCTCATATCTCTGTTTGCCTTTCTGTTCTCTTCTCTCTCTAGATTCTCTTCTGTCCTCTAATCACTCTGGATGCCTGCTGTCTTCTTTTCTCTCTGGAAGCCGTTCTGTCTTCACCTCTCTCCAGATGCCCTTCTGTTATCTCCTTTCTCTGGGTGCCCTTCTGTCCTCTCCTCTCACTGGATGCCCTTCTATCTCTTCTTTTCTCTGGATGCCCTTCTGTCTTCTCTGCTCTCTGGATACCATTCTATTCTCTACTCTCTCTGAATGCCCTTCTGTTTTCTCTGCTCTCTGGATGCCCCTCTGTTCTCTCCTCTCTGTGCATGCCCTTCTGACCTCTCCTCTCCATGGATGCCCTTATGTTCTCTCCTCTCTGTGGATGCCCTTCTGACCTTTCCTCTCTCTGGATGGCTTTCTGTTCTCTCCTCTCTCTGGATCCCTTCTGTACTCTCCTCTCTCTGGATGCCCTACTGTTCTCTCCTCTCTCTGGATTCCCTTCTGTCCTCTACTCTCTGGATCTTTTTTTGTCCTCTCATGATGCCCTTGTGTCCTCTATTCTCTCTGGATATATTTCTGTTCTCTCGTCTCTCTGGATTCCTTTTTGTGCTCTCCTCTCTCTGGATGCCCTTCTGTCCTCTCCTCTCTCTGGATGCCCTTCTGTCTTCTCCTCTTTCCCAATGCCCTTCTGTTGTCTCGATTCTCTCGATGCCCTTCAGTTTTCTCCTTTGTCTGGATGCCCGACAATTTTCTCCTCACCCTGGATATCCTTCTCTCTTCTCTTCTCTCTAGATGCCCTTCTGTTCTCTCCTCTCACTGTATGCCATTCTGACCTCTTCTCTCTCTCGATGCCCTTATGTCTTCTCCTCCCTCCGGATGCCCTTCGGTTTTCTTCTCTCTATGGATGTTTTTGAGTCTTCTGCTCTCTCTAGATGGACTTCTGTACTCTCCTTTTTCTGGATTCTCTCCCGTACTCTCATCCCTCAAGATGCCCTTCTGTTCCCTTCTCTCTCTGGATGATCTTCTGATTGCTCATTTCTGTGGATACTCTTCTGTTTACTCCTCTCTCTGGAAGACCTTTTGTTCTCTCATCTCTCTGGATGCCCCTGTGTCCTCTCCCCTCTCTCAATGCTCTTCTGTCTTCTCCTTTCTCTGGATGCCCTCGTGTCCTCTACTCTCTCTGGATGCCTTTCTGTTCTCTCATCACTCCAGATGCCCTTCTCTCTTCTCTCTCTGCATGTCCTATTTTCCCCTCTATATGGATGCCCTTCTGTGTTCTCCTCTCTGTACATGCCTTTTTGTTCTCTCCTCTCTCTAGATTCACTTCTGTCCTCTCCTTTATCTGGATGCCCTTCTGTCTTTTTGTCTCTCTTGATGACCGTCTGTTGTCTCCTCTCTCTGGATGACCTTCTGTTCTCTCCTCTATCCAAATGCCTTCTGTCTTCTCCTCTCTCTTGATGCCCTTCTTTTCTTTCCTCTCTCTTGATGCCCTTCTGTCCTCTCCTCTCTCTGGATGCCCTTCTGACTTGTCCTCTTTCTGGATGCCCTTCTGATCTCTCCACTCTCCGGATTCCCTTCTGTTCAGTCATCTCTCTGAATGTCCTTCTGCCTTCTTTTTTCTCTGGATGCTCTTCTGTTTTCACCTATCTATGGATGCCCTTCTGTCTTCTTCTCCCTCTACATGCCTTTCTGTCCTCCCATCTCTCTGGATGCTCTTCTGTCTTCTCTATCTGGATGCCCTTCTGTCCTCTTCTGTCTTGGGATGCCCTTCTGTTTTTTCGTCACTATGGATGACCCTCTGTTATCTCCTCTCTCTGGATGCCCTTCTGTCTCATCATTTCTCTGGATGCCTTTCTGTTCTATTCTCCCTCTAGATTCTATTCTGCACTCTCATCCCTCTGGATGGCCTTCTGTTCCCTTCTCTCTCTCGATGATATTCTGTTCGCCCATCTCTTTGGATGCCCTTCTGTTCTCTCCTCTCTCTGGAAGATCTTCGGTACTCTCATCTCTCTGGATGCCCTTCTGTCTTCTCCTCACTCTACATGCCTTTCTGTTCTCTCCTCTCTCTGGATGCCCTTATGTTCTCTCTTCTCTCTGGATGCCCTTCTGTTCTCTCTTCTCTTTGTATGCCCATTTTTACTCTCCTCTCTCTGGATGCCTTTCTGTCTTCTCCACTCTCTGTTTGCCCTTCAATTCTCTCCTCTCTATGGATGTCCTTCTATTGTCTCCTCTCTCTAGATGCCCTTCTTTCTTCTCCACACTCTGGATGCCCTTCTGTTCTATCTTCTCTCTGGAGGCCATTCTGTCCTCTCCTCTCTCTGGATGCCCTTCTATCCTCTCCTCTCTCTGGATTCCCTTCTCTCCTCTCCACTTTCTCATTGCCCTTCTGTTCTCTTCTCACTATAGATGCTCTCCAGTGCCCTCATCTTTCTGGATGCCCTTCTGTTTTCTCCTCTCTCCGGATGCCCTTCTTTCTTCTCCTCTCTCTGGATGCCCTTCTGATCTCTCCTCTCTTTGGATGCCCTTCAGTCTTCTCCTCTCTCTGGATGCCCTTCTGTTCTCTTGTCTCTCTGGAGGCCCTTATTTACTCTATTCTCTCTGGATACACTTCTGTCATATCCTCTCTTGGGATGCCCTCATGTCTTCTCCTGTCTCCAGATGTTTTCTGTTCTAACCTCTCTCTGGATGCCCTTCTGTTCTCTTCTCTCTCCGGATGCCCTTCTGTTCTCTCCTATCTCCGGATATCCTTCTGTCTTCTCCTCTCTCTGGATGCACTTCTATTCTCTCCTCTCTCTGGATTCCCTTTTGCCCTCTCATATCTCTGTTTGCCCTTCTGTTCTCTTCTCCCATGGATGCTCTCCTGTTCTCTAATCTTTCTGAATGCCCTTCTGTTCTCTCCTCTCTCTGGATGCCCCCTGTCTTCTCCCCTCTATGGATGCACTTCTGTTCTCTTCTCTCTCTGGATGATCTTCTGTTTCTTCCACTATCTAGATGCCCTTGTGTTCTATCCTCTTCTGGATGTTTTTCTGTCTTCTCCTCTCAATGTATGCCGTTCTGTCCTCTCCTCTCACTCGATGCCCTTCTGTCTTCTCCTCTCATTAGATGCTCTTCTGTTCTCTTCTCTGACTGCATGACCTTCTTTCTGCTCCTCTCTCTGGATGCTCTTCTGTTCTCTCCTCTGTTTGGATGCCCTTCTATTCTCTACTTTCCCTCGATGCCCTTTTGTCTTCTCTTTTCTGTGGATGCCCTTCTGTTCTCTTCTCTATCAGGATGACCTACTTCCTGCTCCTCTCTCATGATGCGCTTCTTTTCTCTCCTCTCTCTGGATGATTTTCTGTTCTGTCCAGTCTCAGGATGTCCTTCTGTCCTCCCTTTCTCCAGATGTCCTTCTGTTCTCTCCTATCTCCAGATACAATTCTGTCCTCTCCTCTCTCTGAATGCCCTTCTGTCTTTTCATCTCTCTGGATGACCTTTTTTTCTCTCCTCTATCCGGATACCCTTCTGTCTTCTCCTCTCGCTGGATGCCCTTCTGTTCTTTTCTCCCTCTGGATATCCTTCTGTCTTCTCCGCTCTCTGGAAGCCGTCTGTCTTCCACTCTCTCTTGATGCCCTTCTGAACTCTCCTCTCTCTGGATGCTCTTCTGTTATACCATCTCTCTGGATGCCCTTTGTCTCTTATGCTCTCTCTGGATGCCCTTCTGTTTTTACCTCTCTCTGGATGCCCTTCTGTCTTCTCCTCTCTCTACATGCCCTTATGTTCTATCAGCTCTCTAGATTCTCTTCTGTGCTCTCATCCCTCAGGATTCCCTTTTGTTCCCTACTTTCTCTGGATGATCTTCTGATCGCTCATTTCTGTGGATGCCCATTTTTTTTTACTCCTCTCTGGAAGATCTTCTGTTCTCTCATCTGTCTAGATGCCCTTGTGTCCTCTCATCTCTCTGGATGCTCTTTTGTTCTCTCATCTCTCTGGATGCCCATGTGTCCCCTCCTCTACCTGGATACTCTTCTGTCTTCTCTCTTCTCTCTCTGCATGTCCTGTTTTCCCCTTCATATGGATGCCCTTCTGTGTTCTCCTCTCTGTACATGCCTTTTTGTTCTCTCCTTTCTCTAGATTCACTTCTGTCCTCTCATCTCTCTGGAAGCCCTTCGGTTCTCTCCTTTCTCTGGATGCCCTTATGTCTTTTTGTCTCTTTTGATGACCGTCTGTTGTCTCCTCTCTCTGGATGACCTTCTGTTCTCTCCTCTTTCCGGATGCTTCCTGTCTTCTCCTCTCTCTGTATGCCCATCTGTTCTTTCCTCACTTTTGATGCCCTTCTGTCCTCTCCTCTCTCTGGATGCCCTTCTGTTTTGCCCTGTTTCTGGATGCCCTTCTGATCTCTCCACTCTCTGGATGCCCTTCTGTACAGTCATCTCTCTGAATGTCCTTCTGTCTTTTATTTCTCTGGATGCCTTTCTGTTTTCACCTATCTATGGATGCCCTTCTGTCTTCTCCTCCCTCTACATGCATTTCTGTCCACGCATCTCTCTGGATTCCCTTCTTTCTTCTCCTCAATCTGGATGCCCTTCTGTTCTCTCCACTCTCTGGATGACCTTCTGTCCTTTCCTCTCTCTGTATTCCCTACTGTCCTGTTCTCTCTCTGGATTTCCTTCTGTCATCTCATATCTCTGGTTTCCCTTCTGTTCTCTTCTCTCTCTAGATTCTCTTTTGTCTTCTAATCTCTCTGGATTCCCTTCTGTCTTCTTCTGTCCCTGGAATCTCTTCTGTCCTCTCCTCTCTCCAGATGCCCATCTGTTCTTTCTTCTTTCTGGATGCCCTTCTGTCCTCTTCTCTCTTTGGATGCCCTTATGTTGTATCTTCGCTCTCGATGCTCTACTGTTCTTCCCAATCTTTGGATGCCCTTCTGTCCTCTCCTCTCTCTACATGCCTTTCTGTTCTCTCCTCTCTCGGGATGCACGAGTGTCCTCTCCTATCTTTTTATGCCCTTCTGTTCTCTCCTCTGTCTGGATTTCCGTTTGTCCTCTCGTCTCTCTCTGGATGTTTTTCTGTCTTCTCCTCTCTCTTGATGACCTTCTGATCTCTCCTCTCTCCGGATGCTCTTCTGTCTTTTCTTCACTCTGGATGTTCTTCTCTTTTCTCCTCTCTCTCTCTGGATGCACTTCTGTTTTCACCTCTCTATGGATGCCCTTCTGTTCTCTCCTCTCAATGGATGCCCTTCTGTCTTCTCCTTTCTCTGGATGCCCTTCTGTCTTCTCTGCTCTCTGGATGCCCATCTGTTCTCTCCTCTCTGTGCATGCCCTTTCTGACCTCTCCTCTCCATGGATGCCCTTCTGTTCTTTCTTCTCTCTGGTTGCTCTTTTGTCCTCTCTTCTCTCTGGATTCCCTTCTGTGCTCTCCTCTCTCTGGATGCCCTACTGTTCTCTCCTCTCTCTGGATTCTTTTTTTTGTCTTCTCTTCTGTGGATGCGCTGCTCTTCTCACCTCTCTCAAGATGCGCTTGTGTCCTCTATTCTCTCTGGATATATTTCTGTTTTCTCATCTCTCTGGATTTTCTTTTGTGCTCTCCTCTCTCTGGATGCCCTTCTGTCCTCTCCTCTCTCTAGTTGCCCTTCTGTCTTCTCCTCTCTCCCTATGCCCTTCTTTTCTCTCGATTCTCTAGATGCCCTTCAGTCTGCTACTCTCTCTGGATGCCCGACAATTTTCTCCTTACACTGGATATCCTTCTGTCTTGTCTTCTCTCTCTAGATGCCATTCTGTTATCTCCTCTCACTGGATGCCATTCTGTCCTCTCCTCTCTCTGGATGCCCTTCTCTCTTCTGCTCTCTCCAGAGGCCCTTCTGTCCTCTTCTCTCTGTCTATGTCCTTCAGTCTTCTGCTCTCTCTGGATGGGGTTCTCTTCTCTCCTCTTTCTGGATTCTCTCCTGTATTCTCATCTCTCTGGATGCCCTTCTTTTCTCTCTTCTTTCTGGATGTCCTTCTGTCTTCTCCTTTCTTTGGATGCCCTTCTGTTCTCTCCTCTATCTGGATGCCCTTTTTTCATCTCCTCTCACTGGATACCCTTCTGTTCTTTCCTCTCTCTGTATGCCCTTCTGTTCTCTCCTCTATCTGGATGCCCTTGTGTCCTCTTCTCTCTCTGGATGCCATTTCTGTCTTCTCTTCTCTCTGGATGCCCTTCTGTCTTCTCCTCTCTCTGGATGCCCTTCTGTCCTCTTCTCTCTCTGGATGATCTTCTGTTCTCTCCTCTCTCTTAATGCCTTGTGTGCTCTCCTCTCTCTGGATGCCTTCTGTCTTCTTATTTCTCTGGATGCCCTTCCGTCCTCTCCTCTCTTTTGATGACCTTTGGTTTCTCCTCTCATCCGATGCTATTTTATTCTCTCTTCTCTCTGGATGCCCTTCCATGTTCTCCTCTCTCTGGATATTTTTTTTTACTCTCCTCTCTCTGGATGCCCTTCTGTCTTCTCCTCTCTCTGGATGCCCTTCTGTTCTCTCCTCTGTCTGGATGACCTTTTGTCCTCTACTCTTTCTGGATGCCCTGTCCTTTCCTCTCTCTGTATTTCCTTCTGTCCTCTCATATCTCTGGTTTCCTTTCTCTTCTCTTCTCTCTCTAGATTATATTATTTCCTCCAATCTCTCTGGATGCCCTTCTGTTTTCTTCTCTCTCTGGATGCCTTTCTGTCCTCTCCTCTCTTTATATGCCCTTCTGTTTTCTCCTCTCTCTGGATGCCTTTCTGTCCTCTCCTCTATTTGGATGCACTTATGTTGTCTCCTCTCTCTCTCAATGCTCTCTGTGCTTCACAATCTTTGGATGCCTTCTGTCCTCTTCTCTCACTGGATGCCCTTATGTTCTCTCATCTTTCTGGATGCCCTTGTGTTCTCCCCATGCTTTATATGACCTTCTTTACTCTCCTCTCTCTAGATGCCTTTCTGTTGTCTTCTCTCTGGATGCCCTTTCTGTGCTTACCTCTCTCTGGATGCCCTTTTGGTCTTCTCCTCTATCTACATGCCCTTCAATTTTATCCTCTTGCTATATTATTTTCTGTGTTCTCATCTCTCTGGATGCCCTTCTATTTATTCTCTCTATGGAAGCTTCTCTGTTCTCTTACCTCTCTGGATGCCCTTTTGTCTTTCTCCTCTCTCCTGGTGCCCTTCTGTCTTCTCCTCTCCCTGGAGGCCCTTCTGTCCTCTCCTATCACAGGATTCCTTTCTGTTTTCTCTTCTCTCGGAATGCCCTTCTGTACTCTCCTATCTCTGGATGCCCTTCTGCCCTCTCCTCTCTTTGGATGCCCTTGTGTTCTCTCCTGTCTTTTGATGCTCTTCTGTTCTCCCCTCTCTGTGGATGTGCTTCTGCTCTCTCCTCCCTCGTATGCCCTTGTTTACTCTTCTCTCTCTGGATGCCCTTCTGTCTTCTCCTCTCTCTGGATGCCTTCTGTTCTGTCCTCTGTCTCAATGCTCCCTCTGTTCTTCCCTCACTGTGGGATGCCCTTCTGTCCTCTCCTCTCTAAGGATGCCCTTCTGTCTCTCCTCTTTATGGAGGCCCTTCTATTTTCTCCTCTCTCTGGATTCCCTTCAATCTTCTCCTTTCTCTGGGTGCCTAATGCTCTCTCCTCTCTCTGAATGTCATTCTGTCTTCTCCTCTTTCTGGATTCACTTCTGTTCTCTCTTCTCTCTGGATGCCTTTCTGTTTTCTCCTCTCTCTGGATGCCTTCTGTCCTCTACTCTATCTTGATGCCTTTTCTGTTCTGTCCTCCCACTGGATGCCATTTGTCTTCTCCTTTCTGTGAATGCCATTCTGTCTTCTCTGCTCTCTGGATACCATTCTATTCTCTACTCTCATTGGATGTCCTTCTGTTCTTTCCTCTTTCTGTATGCCCTTCTTTACTCTCCTCTCTCTGGATGACCTTCTGTTCTCTTCTCTCTGGATGCCCTTCGGTCTTTTTGTCATGATGGATGACCTTCTGTTGTCTCCTCTCTCTGGATGACCTTCTGTCTCATCATCTCTCTGAATGCCTCTGTTCTATTCTCTCTCTAGATTCTATTCTGTACTCTCTAGATTCTATTCTATAATTCTCATCCCTCTCTCTGGATGGCCTTCTGTTCCTTGTCTCCCTTTTTGATCTTCTGTTTGCTCATCTCTGTGGGATGCCGTTCTCTCTCTCCTTTTTCTGGAAGATCTTCATGTTTCACTTATATCTCTAGATGCCCTTGTCTCCTCTCCTCTCCTCTCTCTGGATCATCTTCTGTTCTCTCATCTCTCTGGAATGCCTTCTGTCTTCTTCTCTCTTACATGCCTTTGTGTTCTCTCCTCTCTGTGGATGCCCTTCTGTTCTCTCCTCTCTCTGGATGCCCTTCTTTCCTCTTTTGTCTCTGGATCCCTTCTGTCTCTCCTCTCTGTGGATGCCCTTCTGTTCTCTCCTCTCTCTGGATGCCTTCTGTTTTCTGCACTCTCTGGATGCCATTCTTTCTCTCCTCTCTATGTAGGCCCTTCTGTCCTCTCCTCTCTCTCTGGAAATCTTTTCAGACTTCTCTTTCTCTGGATACACCCTTCTGTTCTATCCTCTCTCTGGATTCCCTTCTTTCCTCTACTCTCGCTGGATGGCCTTCTGTCTTCCTTGTCTTTGGATGCATTCGGTTCCTCCTCTCTTCCGGATTCCTTCTGTCCTCTCCTTCTTCCTGTGTTCCCTTCGTCTTCTTTCTTCAGAGCCCTTCTGTCTTGTCTTCCTATGGATGCCCTTCTGTCCTCTCCTCTCTCTGGATGCCCTTCTGTATTTTCATCACCCTGGATGACATTCTGTTTCTCCTCCCTCTAGATTTCCTTCTGTTCTCTCCTCTTTCCTGATGCCCTCCTGTCTTCTCCTCTCGCTGGATGTCCTTCTGTTCTTTCCTTTCTCTGGATGTCATTCTGTCCTCTCCTCTCTTTCGAATGCCCTTCTGTCTTCATCCTCTGGATTCCCTTATGTCTCTCCTTTCTCTAGATTCTCTTCTGTCCTCTAATCCTCTGGATGCCCTTGCTGTTCTTTTCTCTCTCGATGCCCTTATTCTCTCTTCTCTCTGGATCCCTTTTGTTCTCTTCTTTCTTTGAATGCCCTTCTGGACCTCTCCTCTCTCTGGATGCCCTTCTTTCTTTTGTCACTCTGGATGACATTCTTTTCTCTCACTTTCTGATTACCTTCTGTTCTCTCCTCTTTCTGGATGCCCTTCTGTTTTTCTCATCTCTCTGCATGCTTTTTTGTACTTTCCCTCTCTCTAAAATGCCTTCTGTCTCTCCTCTATCTGGATGCCCTTCTGTCTCCTAATTATCTGGATGCCTCATGTTTCTCCTCTCCCTAGATTATCTTCTTGTCCTCATCATCCCTCTGGGATGCCCTTCTGTGTCCCTTCTCTTTCTGAATGATCTTCTTGTTTCTCTCTCTCTGGTGGATGCCGTTTTGTTTCTCTTTTTTCTCTGGAAGAACCTTCTGTTCTTTCATCTCTTCGATGCCCTTCTGCTCTCTGCTCTATGATGTTTCCCTTTTATTGCTCCTTTTCTCTGTATGCCCTTCTGTCCTTCGCCCTCTCTCTGGATGCCTTTGTCGCTCACCTCTCTATGGATGCCCTTCTGTACTCGCCACCTCTGGATGCCTTTCTGTCCTGCTCCTCTCTCTGGATTTTTGTTCTGTCCCCGTCATATCTCTGGTTTGCCCATCTTTCTCTATTCTCTCTAGATTACCTTCTGTTCTCGCATCTCTCTGAATACCTTCTGTTCTCTCACTCTTTCTGCGATGATCTTCTTTTCTCCTCCTCTCTTTGGATCCCCTTATGTTTTGTCCCATATCTCTCGAGTGCTCTTCTGTTTTCTTCTCAATCTGTGGATGCCCTTCTGTCCTCTCCCTCACTACAGGCCTAGCTTGTTCTCCTCCTCATCTAAATGCTTTCTGTCCTCTCCTCTCTCTGGATGCCCTTCTTGTCCTCTCCCTCCTCGTTGGTGCCTTTCTGTTGCTCGTCCTCTCACTGTATGCCCTTTCCTTACTTCTCCTTTCTCTGGATGCCTTCTGGACTTCTCCTTTCTCTGATGCCCTACTGTCTTCTCTGCTCTCTGGATGCCCTTCTTGATCCTCTTCTGCTCTCTGGATGCCCTTCCTTTCTCATCATCTCTCTGGATGCCTTCTGTTTCTCTTCCTCTCTAAAAGATTCTATTCTGTCCCTGTCATCCTCTGTTGCTCATTTCTGTTCCATTCTCTCTATGGATGATCTTCTGTTCCCTCATCTCCTGTGGTGCCCTTCTGTTCTCCTCCTCTCTCTGGAAGATCTTGCTGTTTCTCTCATCTCTCTGGATGCCTCTTGTGTCTTCTCCTCTCTCGGGATGGCCATTTTGTTCTCTTCTCTCTGGATGCCTTCGTAATCTATTCTCTCTGGATGCCTTCTGTCTTCTCCTCCTGTGGATGCATTATGTTCCTTCCTCTCTCTACATGCTTTCTCGTCATCTCTCTCTCTAGATGCCTTTCTGTCTGCTCCTCTCTCTGGATGCTCTTCTGTCCTCTCCTCCTCTCTTGATGCCTTTCTGTTCTCTCCTCTCACTGGATGCCCTTCTGTCTTCTCCTTTTTCTGGATGTTTTTTCTGTCTTGTTTCTCTCTGGATGCCTTCTGTCCTCTCCTCTCTCTGGGATTCCCTCTGTCCTCATCATCTCCTGGAAATCCGTCTGAGTCTCCTCTTCTCATAGATTCTATGTCTGTACTTCATCTTCTGTTATGCTCTTCTCTGTTCCATTCTCTCCTATGGATGATCTTCTGTTCCCTCATCTCTGTGGATCCCTTTCTTTTCCTCATTTCTCTGGAAAATCTTCTGTTCTCTCCTCTCTCTGGATTCCCTTCTGTTCTCTCCTCTCTCTGGATGCCCTTTTCTTCTTCTCTCTGGATGCCCGTCTATAATCTCCTCTCTCT
>NW_023045520.1:0-28118 GCF_011762505.2 Arvicanthis niloticus | reverse complement strand
TTTCAATTCGATGTATTCAGGTTTGAAACGGTAGCTTAGTAGTAAAGACCTTGCCTGGCGTTCATGAAAGCCTGGGTCCGTACCCAACACTGCCAAAAAGGAGCAGGGAGCATGTACACAGGAGGACCACAGAAGACAGGAAAGTGGTGTCTGTAGGTGTCCACACAGATAAGCCACCATGGACAATGCAGGGTGACGTGTCCACTCTGTGGCAGGGCATAAATTATTCTACTTCCTTCAGTGAGCATTTTCTGGGTTCTCCATGATGGTCTTGGAACCAGTAGGGTTTACAGATGATGCTTTTAAATAATATGCATTTTACTATTGAGCCAAAATTTCTTCTATTCTTGACTCATAAACTACAATTCGACCACCTTCTCCCCAGAGAGCCCGAGCCTCACGGAAAAGATGCTCTGTGTGATTGCTGACACTCATTGTTTTTAACCGCGTCTTTTTTCTCAGAGTCTGTTCTGTATTTTAAGAAAGTGTGGAGTCACAGTTCATGAAGCTGAATCATGCTATTGTCTAGAGACAGCATCCTCTACTGGGTGGCGGACTGTCCTTCTCTCTGTTAGCAATCACTTCGAGGATTTTTTAATGGCTAGCCCTGAAATACTTTGTACAATTTAATTAAATATTAAGCACTTTAAGATTGGCCATGCAGCTCAGAAAAAGAAAGAAAAACTTTAAAAAGTCGTCTAAACGGTGGCCTCCAACTCACCAATACACTAAAGGCTGACGATGATTTAAGTCATGCTAACAGCCTTCAGCTGTAGAGCCTTAAGCAAGACGGGAGCGGATTTGCCTCATGTAAAAAGTCCAAGTGTGGGCTGGAGAAACGGCTCTGTGGTTAGGAGCAACTTTGTTGCCCTTGCAGAGGGCCTGGCTTCCATTCCCACCAACCACGCAGCAGCCCACAGCTGTCTGTAAATCCAGTCCCAATCTGTCATTCCGATGCCCTCTTCTGGCCTCCACAGACACCAGGCACACATGTGGTGCATACTCAAACATGTAGTACACATAAATAACAAAATAAACACCCATACGCATAAAATAAATAATAAAATAAGTCGAAGCAACAACAACAACAGAATTTAAGTCCCAAGTGAAGCGGATGGTCTTGGGTGGGCAGATGGTTCAAATCTACCAGCCTACCCAGCCTTGAGATTTGATGTCTATCCTCCTCACATCTGAGCACAAGAATATTGTTGCTGGCCTCTGCCACCACTGCCCAGTGGCCAGTAGATGAGCCAGATGTTGTGGGTGCCACTTGATTTTACACTCCATTGGTCAAATATGGACATGAGGCCAAATCCAGCTGTACATTAAGACTGGGAAACAAAGTCACTCACTTGAAATCCATGTGCCCGGCTGAAAGACAGGGATCTTATTTCTAAGTGAGAAATGGGAGACTGGGTATAGAGAATATAGAGACTGGGCCTGAGAAAATCTCCCCGCGCCTTGGTCATGACTGGGATGAAGCTTTAATTATGTTTAACAAACATTTACTCCTGTGTGCTAGTATTCTAGATCATCCAGAGATAATCTTCCAAGAAAGGGGACTTTGTTAAAGGAAAAAAAAAATCCCAATATATCTGTAAACAAACAACACTGAAGGATAAGACCATTCTTCACATATTTCCTTCTTTGTGTGAAATTGTAGTGAAGATCAGGTCTTTCTCTTTCTCCAAGAGGAAGCCAATTGAATTCAGAGGTTTGGGGCAGCCCAGGATGGCAAGACACCGATGAGCCCGTTTTGACATAAGGCTGTCGTAACACTCACGAGGGACTCCAAAACAAACCGTTTGGGTCTGGCAAGAAAAGTAATGCCAGGACTGCATGTGACCGTCACAAGGGCTTTGTGTGTCAGCCTCTCCTGGTTTTCATATTTCACATTTAGTCCTGCCCCAAAGAAATGCCTGCAGTTGCCCTTGGGAGGGGAGGCAGAAACCAAGGGTGACACTGGCTGTAAGCAGCCCACAAACCTACAGTCATCACCTGCCATGCTGGCTCAGTGCGAGTCCATGAGGGTTCTTCTGGAAAGGATCTTCTTTCTTTGTATCTTTGTATCTATCTTTGTATCTTTGTATCTTTGTATCTTTGTATCTTTGTATCTCTCTCTCTCTCTCTCTCTCTCTCTCTCTCTCTCTCTCTCTCTCTCTCTCTCTCTCTCTTCCTTTCTTTCAGATTTTGTGTACATGAATGCAAGTGTTCACAGAAGACAGAGACGTTGGATGTCCGGGAGCTTGGCTTATAGGCAGTTGTGAGCCACCTGGCATGAGTGTTAGGAACTGAACTTGGGGCCTCTGGAAGAGCATCATATAGTCTAGATCACTAAGCCGTTTGTCTCACCTGTTTTTTGAGGTAGTCTTACTATGTAGCCCTGGCTGACTTTGAACTCATAGAGACCTGTCCACCTTTGCCTCTCAGCTCGTGTTTGTGTGTGTGTGTGTGTGTGTGTGTGTGTGTGTGTGTGTGTGTGTGTGTGTAGGCTAGGTAGGGGTCAGCATTAGGAACTGTTTTTTTGACATCAATCACTTTCTTTGAGAAAACGTCTCTCATTGGTCTGGAACTCACCAGTTGAGCTAGGCTGACTAGCCAGCATGCCCCAAGGGTCCTCTTGTCTCTGCTTCCCCAGCACTGGGATTACAAGCCTGTGCCAACACATCTTGGCTTTTATTTGAGGACTCTGGGGCTTGAACTCAGAAACTCATGTTTACATAGGAAGCAAGCAAGCAAGCAACCAAGCAAGCAAGCATTTTACATAGTAACTTTATAAGCTTAGTTGTCTTCCCAGCCCATATGTCTCATCTTCTTTGACTTCACTAAGCTCCAGATGTTCATATTACCTATTCTATAGACCATGAACATAGTGTGCACAAGGTAAACTCTAGGTATATCAATGTTTGTGGTGGAAATTGCTAATTTTTTCTGGGTTTCCTTTGGAATAGAATCTCTGATTTTCAGTTGAGCACAACTGTGTCCCTTCACTCCTTAGGAGCTATAAACAATCAGGCAGCTAAGTTCTGGTCGGGAGCTTGAGAATGGAGACTTTATATACAGCTTCCAATTTTCCCCTGAATAAATAGCAGCTATGCTCTTTCCATTCCTGGTCCTTCTTGCTGCTGCCTGGGAAGCAGGGGTGGTGGCAGTGTGTCTCTTGGACCAGGGGAAGTAGGGTGACACCCAGAGATGGCAGAGGAACAAGATGGAAAAAAAACCTGCTATGCTACTCCTCTCTAGTAATTCCTCCAAACTGTGGTGCCTTAAGCAACCTTTATAAACCCACTGTCCCTCCTAGTCAGGAGTAAAAACATAGCTCTGCAGGCCCCTCCTCAGATCAGGGTCTCTCTAGAGACTTAATTAAGGTTCTAGCTAGAACTTCTGCATTTTTGTGCTCAACTACGAGAAGGATCGTTCCTTGGCTGTTGGCAGCCTCCAGGTCTCAGTTGACTGTTTGTCCCAGTCATGCAGTCTTTGCCACATGAATGCCAAAAGCCATCTCAGAAGTAACAGCCCCTTACCTGAAACTGACCAGAAACCTCAGCCAGATGCTATGGTGTGTGTGTGTGTGTGTGTGTGTGTGTGTGTGTGTGTGTGTGTGTGTGTGTGTTGGGGTGGGGGGATCTTATCCCACCACAAAAAAAGAATTGAGACTGAGACCATGGGAGCCATTGTGTACTACAGATCTGCCACTGGGAAGTTGCTGTCTCGTGGCTAGACTGTTGATACTACAACCTTAATGTGCAGTGGAAATAAAACAACAATCTTTTGAAAATGTTTCTTTATTCTTGAAACTTTCATATAGAATTTCATATCTAAGCCCCATTTTCACCTTCCAACTCTCTCCAAATCCTGGGACTACAACAACCACTCTTATAACATCCTTTTTCTTAAATGACCCATTAGCTCTACTAACGGTGCCCATATGTGCCATCCACTGGAATACGGGAATCTTACCAATGACCACATCTTTCCAACTGAGTATTTCCTCATCTGCCTCTGTCAACTGCCAAGAGCGTCTCAGTAAGGGGGAGAACCCACTATTTTGAACCTCGGTTTGCATTTGAGTGCCAACTTGTATTCTAATCAATAGTGCTGGGTTTGTTTCATTCTCTGGAACATTTCCTGTCAGTGAGAGCCATTCAGTAAGTGTTTTCTGGAATGTAGTCCTAGAAAAACCTCTGCTGTGTAGCAATTTCTTCAAAGATGATAACTTCCCATCTTGGAGGAAAGCTTGTTAAGACTCGGGATGTTCACGGAGAAGGGAGACAACAAACTGTTGTAAGGAGATGAGACCTTCTGCCCTCCAGCAAAGCTCCTTAAGCTTGGGAAGTAAACAACTCAATAGCTTCAGGAAGTCACTGAAACTGACCAGATTCTCCAGGCCATTCTGTCCCCCAAATGTGTGTAAGCAGTAAAGATTGCTAGGAGATATTCTCAAACTGAGCTGACCAAAAGAAGCAGAGACCAGCCGAGAAAAGAACTGTGTTGAGGGCAGACGTGATGTGACATTGCCCAGAAGAAGCAGAGACCCATCTGAGTGGCCTGGAAGAGGCTCAGACAAACTGAGCCCACCCAGAAAGGACACTGTCCAACCTGCTGAGCTGCTTGCAGGCTGTGCAGTGTGCTCCAGGGTTCCCAGCTTTTGTGAATTGTTGCCCATGCTGGGGTGGGCTTTGATGATACATTTTTGAGTCATTTCTGCTCCTGTAGGTAATTCCTTTCCCACATTCCTATAAGTAACTCACTGGTTATTTATAAACAAAGCTCACTGGTTCACCAAGTTGGACTTCGGTGGTATTTTTCTTCTGGTCTGTTGTTGCTTCCCCATCTGGGAGATTTGTCCATGTATCCCCAAGAATAATGTCACATGGCAACTTCTCTCAGGCCTTCACCTACAACTTCCTTTCCAGAAACCTCCAGGATGAGTTTGTAAAAATTCTTCGGCCCTACCTAAAGCCACTCTGAGCTAAGGTGGTGTGCCAAGTCTGTCCATGGGAATTTGGAGTCCAGAAGTCAGTCAATACTTCTTGAGAACTGGACCCAGAAGAAAGAAGAACTGGTCTGTATGGGCATGCAGAAGTGAGGAAGCCAGCTTGCAAGGGAGAAAAGGCAGAGGCAGCTATGCAGAGACAAGCCTGCAGAGGGGGCTCAGTTCCAGGATTCCTGTCCCAGCCCTTCTGAAGCTGGCTGGGTCCCCACCCCCAAGGTATATGAGATGCTTCTATGTGGTTCCAGAAATACACCCTCCTCCTCACATTGCCAAAACGTCTCCACCAGCTGAGATGGATTTCAGTTCTCGTGACTAAACAATCTCTAACTAGGAAAGGCCTTTACCGTTTGTGAGCTTTTGGTATCCAGACTAGCACGGTCTCAATCAGTGCATAGGGGCTCAGCGTTATCTCAACCAGCTCACAGCGTCCTTTCCTACACTCCCACCAGAAAAACAAACGAAGTCTTTCTAGAAAGCACACCGGGAGGGGCCAAGCAGATTGACTGGAAAAGAACCAGGTAAAGGGGGGGACATTGTATGACATATGTATGCCTGTGATGTGGGTCATTATTATTTCGGAGGTCAACAAACGGTTCCTTAGTCGCCAGGGATCAAAGGAGTCCTACCTTACCCAGACCCCATGCACTCACACAGGGCTGTATTCACTGAGTTATCTTTGTTACTGGGTTGATAGGAATTGACCCAGGCTTCTTCCCTGAAGAGGCTTTGCTCTTTCTTGTTCTTTCTGAATCCCCTAATGGCTCTGGGATTTCGTCTGTCGCCACACTCCCTCTGTGAGCTACTTTCTGTCCAGATTGTTTACTTGGGGATCCAGGCCAGGGTGCTGGGGATGGCTGTACTTTTCTTTCTGCAGAATTCTGCACTCCTCTTCTTGAGTCACACTCCACATTCCTTCGATGCCTCTTTTGAGCTGGTGGGGTGTTTTGCAGCAAAGCCATTGGCTGCATAAGCCCAAGAAGGCTTTGTCCTCAACCTTGTTCTAGGAGCTGACCCTCTGGTACAGAGGGGGCAAAGTGAGAAGTGGTAAACAGGAAGCCAGCAGGCCTGGCTTGGCCTGGGGATCAGAAAACATCAGATACCACACTTGGCCCCGGAGCTGGATCATAACCTTCTGGGGTCACAGCATCTTCCAGGCTAGTTCAGGGTGTGTTCTCAGCAGTTTGGGATTGTCAGTACCACAGGAAGAATCTGTTCTAAGACGCTGACTCAAGAATGTCCTGGTTTCAAAGGTTACTGTGTTAGACAAACAACAGACCAAGAAAGGCAGAGGGAGTTAGTCTGTAAGGATGGCCAAGGGATGGGCCTGCCCACCACCACCTGTATCAACTGCTACTCTCTCAGGCTGCCTCAAATCTCCAGTTCTTCTGGGCTGGCTGCATTTTCTATAACTTCTCAACTATAACTGTACTCCTCTTTCAGAGTTCGTATCCCCATAGCAAAAACAAAGTGCTTGAAGATAGGTCCTCTCTGTTCACCAGAGTGTATGAGCCTAAGTGGCTGACACACAGCAGGAGCTGAACAACTATTTGTTAAATGAATGAATGTATGGATGGATGAATGAATGAATGACTCTCTTTAAAGCTGATTGTCCCTGTTTTCTTAGTGTATTTCTTTTTCCTGTTCTCTTATTGTATTTCTTTTTCATTTGTCAGCTGCTCACAATGGGAATGCTCTCTTCCCGTTGGATCCACCAATTCCTTTCATCTTTCCAAGGCCACGTCTGCAGCCAGTCTTTGTGAAAAAGAGCTGAGCTTTTCTGGGAAACCAGAAAGGGGCCTTTTGTAAGGAACATGTTAGAGGGTATAGAGGACTATATGGAAGGCTAAAGTCTAGAGACCAAATGTTGGGAGTGGAAAGGGTTAAGCAGAGAGGTTTATGGGAATATGGCAGAAGCTATGAGGAGGGACTAGATGCCAAGGGAGGATGGCCGGAGAGCCACATGGAAACCTAATATCCCACAACCCAGTTGTAAGAATAATCGAAGGGATAGTAGAATACACACAGTATGAAAGGTTTCAGGGGAATACTGGGATTAAAGGGTTATGTGGCCCAGGAGGTTTCAAAAGCAACACAGGCTATTGTTATTGTCCTTGGTCATCCTGTAAAACTACATGGAAAGACCGTATTGCTGAAGAAACCATACACTTTGACTGCAGAATATGGAGAAACCAGTGTCAAGCTGGTCAGGACACTTCTTCCTTGCCAGCCAGCTTTTATAGTGCCCAAAGACACCACAAAGACTGCAGGAGGGGGAAGAACGTGTCAATGGGCTGGCCCTGCATGCCGTAATCCTCGACTGTCAGTAAGGTTTGCCCACAGATGCACTAATGCCTGAGTCTGTGGGGTTACTAACAGCTCTCTGATTGGATCTGAGGCCTGCTCCACAGACTGAAGTTTCACACCTAATTCTATAATCCTACTCAAAAGCCCATAGCTGGGGACTTTGCTACACAGTCATGCTGTCACAATGCTTTCTAAGTGTTTGTGCTTGGGCCCATTAATCTGGGCTGCTCTTGGCCTTGGTCAGAGGAGGTTTTCTGCACTGGGCAGCAGTCAGCGGAGTACACTGCTGCAAGCGCTGAGGCTGACAGGCTGACTGCTCGGCCCTAAGGGCTCCTATGGCAACACCCACTTACCCTCACTGAGTCTCAGAAACATCTCAGAGGGAGAACAACTTTAAGAGCCATAGGATGGGGAGGAATGAAGTAATGTCACACTCATGGACACAACATGGCTGTCACACTCACGTGCTCATAACAGTTGAGCTTACGTGCACAGGATCTTCACAAAATCGAGCCAGCCAAAACGCTGGGATCCATGGGTAGGGGATCTCCAGACTCTCTTACTGAAGACTTGTTGGCAGCTGATAGTGTCTGGGGATGATGTGGCTGTGGGTAGGATTTCCTACTCACATGGTTTGATGCCACACCCATGCATATATGGACAGCAGTGACTGGACTTAGTGGAGGGGAGACCATGGAGTTGGGGGGGGGGGGCGGGAACATTTTAAGGGAGGATATAGAGAAATTATAGGGAGGAAGTGAGGGAGATGTATGATTATATTTAATTGTATATCTGTGTTTATTCTCAAGAATAAATATGAATTTTAAAAAGTAGCCAGGCTTTATATGTGTAGATCCTCTCGCCACTCTTTCCCATGCTCCCTGGGAGGCTGAGGGTTGGGATCCAGCATTCTCCCATGCCTGCTCAGTTCTCTCGCCCAATGTAATTATTTTGAAGGTGAAATGACATAATCAGAGACTTGCTGAATTGACACGTAGCCCCTGATGTTCCTGAGTTGGGTGCCTTCTCACCCTCTCTTGATCACCTACACTTCATCCTGTCTCCTCAGAGACTTCGAGTTGTTTCTAACATTCGACCCCTGCTTGCGCTTGCACGGGTGGTGTTTTCCTGTGCGGAGTCCCCTTCAACTCAGTGCTTTACAAATACAAACTCTGAAGAGCCCTTGTGGGGTACTGCTGTGCACAGCACTCAGATGGAGAAATGTTCTACACAGAAGAGAACACTGGCTGGAGGAGCAGGAGAGGGAGGACTCTCAGAAGACAGATCGGGCCTTGATGGGAGGGTGGGATATGGTGACACAGAAACACACAGGTAACGAAAAATAATCCATTTCAGCATCTTGCATCCCGAGCTGCAGCTTCCTGTTAGAATAAGCTGTCTTCTGTGAATCAGAAGCTCAGTTCAAAGGCAGCTGGCAGAGGGGCATGAGGCAACCCCAGGCAGCAGGGTTGGCACGTGAAGAAAAGGACCTGCCCCTTCCTGGGACAGGGACCCCCAGGAAAGACGTGCGTGATAAACACTGGTGTGTGTCTGCAATCTGGCTTTCATCCCTTCAAAGACTCCTGAGCTGGGGGCAATTAACAGTGCTGGGGCAGCCAAGAAACTGCCCTGTGAGGATAAACAGGCTGACAGGACATTTATACAGCAGCTTCAGCAGAGTCCTGGTTCTCAAGCGTGGAATAGACCAGAAGGAAGCACGGACTGCAGGGGGTGCCTATTGTCCTCTATCTAGGCTGACATCCTTCTGCATGTGGCATCCTGGCTCCATTTAAGGAAACGCTGGATGACTCTCTGGGACCTCAGGGCAGCAGTGGACAGAAGGACCATCATACTGTCCCCATCAGGGACCACCAAGGCTCTTTTATAGGAAGCAGAAGCCATGGTCACAATTTCCCTCACAACTTTACAAAGACACAGCTGACAATCCCCAGCCCTGGTTAACCATTATTCTCCTCTCTGGTTGTATAGACTCAGTCATTCAGATTATACATACACATGAGACTGTGCAGCATCTGGGCTTCTACATCTGGCTTATTTCACTTAGCATAATATACCCCAGGTTCATCGTGCATCTAGGTCCATCACGCAAATGACCATGGTCCCCTCTTCTACTAAAGGCTAAATAATTCTCTCTCTCTCTCTCTCTCTCTCTCTCTCTCTCTCTCTCTCTCTCTCTCTCTCTGTGTGTGTGTGTGTGTGTGTGTGTGTGTGTATGTGTGTGTTCTATCATCATCTGATGGCAGACATTTGGGGGCTATTTCCACATCTTGGCTGTGAGTAATACTCTGGTGAACATGGGAATACAGATTAACTACTGGGAGAAAGTAAATCAAAGGCACCTTGAGGAATCATCTCCCATCTGTTAAAGTGGCTGTTATCACAAAGACTAACCGTGAGCACTGTCTCTGTGAGGCTGTGGAGAAAAGGGAGCCTGTGTGCGCTGTGCTGGAAATGAAAACTAACTGAGCCAACCAGAACTCACTAGATTGCCCATGGTCAGGATTCCATGGTGAGCCAGCTGATTCTTCCTTGGGTACTAGGTAGGCAGACCCTGGCCCTGGAAAGCAGAGTCTGGCACTCATGTGATGGCTTACAACAGTTTCAGGGGATCTAGCTCCCTCTTCTGGCCTCCATAGGTTCCTACATGCATGTGGTACACATAAACTCGGTCAGGCACACATACATGCATACACATAAATTTTGGAAGAAACAGAAAAACAAATAACAAATAAATAAATCACTATTTTAAAGCAAGCTTTCTTGAGGTGCAGCATTGGCATCCCCATCTACCAACTGTCATAGGTGACAAGTGTCTGACCTGTCTAAGGCTTGCCTTCTCTTCTTTAGAATGGGTTTAAGGTCACAGTGTCCCCTTGGCGGGATTCTCTTTAGGATCAACAGCGCAAGCACATGTCCACCTGCCAAATGTTGTCAGTGAAGGAAGCTGGTGTGGCCATCACGAAAGCATGAGGCTGAGCATTGGAGGGGCACATTCTTGTAACGGCCATGCTTAGAAGAATGAAGCAGAAGGACTCAAGTTCAAAGCTACCTTATCTCTAAGAGTCAGAAGGAGTGGGGTGGAGGGAAGAGAAAGAGGAAGAGAAAAAGAAAGACCCTCCTGAAAAAGAAAATGAAATCAATGTTCTGTAGTTCTTTCCCCAAGAAAGGAAAGGGTTAATCTTTATAGAACCCCAGAAAAGCAGGTATCCCAAAGTCATGTAGCTGACTTTCCTATTTGACAAGGCCATAACTCTCCAGGGGTGGATAGACATGGTCACTACAGTGACGCAGTGATGTCCGAGCTGCACATGTTGGTCCAGACCTATTAAAGAGTGTGTGTTGTACACGATTTATTGTAGTTTGCTTGTATTTAAACAAAGCAGTATAAATAAAAACACAGAAAAGAATACGTTTTTAAAAGCAAAAACACAAAAATGGACAGTGACGTCCAGGCAGATGAGCACAAATAGAGAGATGCAGGTGGGCAGAGACTCCCAAGTGAGGCAGCCCTGCTCACACATGGCTATTACGCTATCCTCACAGCCCTCCTCCCCTCCCCTTCAGCTACCCAGAGCCTTTGTTCTGTAATCACCAAATCCCATCTCCTTTCAGAAGTCTCTGTGGACCACTTGACCTTTCTGCAGTGGAACCTACTTGGGATTCTAAGGTATCATGGCATGTACCATAGCTTCTCATACAAAGCCTGTGACCTCTTACATTCTTTTGAGTTATTATTTAAGCTGCTAAGCTTATGCATTTGTGGTTACGTTAAGCTTCTAAAAAGTATGACGCACGTTCCTTGCATCTCTGAGCGTATGATGTATGATGGCTATCTCTTTGGTGTAGAACACAGTCCTAAGCCCAGGCTTGACTCTTATCACACAAACCCCTGGTCTGTCAAATGCTGTCAAATGCTTCTTGATGTGGCTAGACCATCAGCTGCACTTTGCTGCAGTTCCACAGAAAGGTCCTGTTTCTGCTATCTCCCTTGAGTACTTCAGTGACAGCTTTCCATGAGTATTTAAGGACTCTCATGCTTGAGAAATCTGCATACTAGCTTGAGTGCAGTAGAATTTCAAACACTTGTTCCAGTTCTTTTCATGTATGAACGAGATAGTTCTGAGTCCCAGCTGAATGTGGAGCCTGGAATTCAAGGTGTTTGGGAGTAGCTCTGAGACAACAGTGAGTGAAGCCACCACTCCCCATTATCCTAAGCCCTCTCACTCCTGTTTGTTTGTTTTTAGTTTTCCCAGAAGCCCACTGGCGTCTACCAGCTCATCTCCCAGAAAAGGAATGACAGTTATAACCGCATCCCCTTCTGAAAACGGCAGAGTTATCTGGGGACTAGGGACATGCCCCATACACTCTGATATCTCGGAAAAGGAATGGTATTTATAACCGCATCCCCTTCTGAAAACGGCAGAGTTATCTGGGGACTAGGGACATGCCCCATACACTCTGATATCTCGGACAGCAATCTCAGCTCCCTGCCTTAGGAGTCCGCTGCACAGAGTCTCCGCCTTTGAGCATGAACTGAAGCTAAGAGTTAGCAGGACAGTTCCAAGTATCCTCTTCCTGTTTGAGAGAGTTGCTGGCAGGTCTCTGAAAACCTGCAGCTTATTTATGTCTTTAATCCTGGGCTCCCTGCCACGACTCATTTCAGAACCAGAGCAGCCCTGTTTAGTATTAGGCTTTTCCCACCCCTGCCACCACCCCAGTGAACAGAGGGCGAGCAGGGATGGGCTCCGTCATGGTTGGTACATGCCAGGGAAGAAATGGCTGGGATGACCACAGGGATGAGCCCTTGGGAGGCAGGAGGGGCTTCGTGTTTTCTGGGTTTTTTTTTTTTCTGATGTTTAATACAAGACAGAGAATGGCTTTTTTAGTAGAAATTTAAAAATACAGGAATATTTAGGAGAAAGCCCTCTTTCCCCAAAACAATCTTTGTGGCTTTGTTTCTCCTTCTAGATGGCAATTTAAGGCTGAATGCATGATCAGTGTTACCATCCTAGACTGTTTTCATGCCATCGGGGTAAATTTCTTTAGAAAAGTGAGGGTATGGAGGACAGAAGAGAAGAACGAGGGCCTTGGGGTCACACCAGGGATTATTGGAGAGAACTTAGAGCAGCCATAGGGGAAGGTCAACTGAGGCAGGCCTGAATTCAAGAGGGCGGGGAAGAGTCCTCCAGAAGCACCAACAGTTGGAAGGCCTCTGGCTTGGGAAGTTCAATGCAGAGTCACTAGTTTTGGTCTAATTGCATGAAAATCTTGTCATTGCCCTCAAGGCAGGTAGTACACACAGTACACAGTGTACACACAGTGTACACACTGTACACACAGTGTACACACGGTACACACACAGTACACACACAGTACACACACAGTACACACACAGTACACACACAGTACACAGTGTGCACCCAGTGTACACACGGTACACACACAGTACACACACGGTACACAGTGTACACACAGTGTACACACTGTACACACAGTGTACACACTGTACACACACAGTACACACACAGTACACACACAGTACACACACAGTACACACTGTACACACAGTGTACACACAGTACACAGTGTACACACAGTGTACACACTGTACACACAGTGTACACACAGTGTACACACACAGTACACACACACAGTACACACACAGAGTTCACACACACAATTCACACACACAGTACACACACACAGTACACACACAGAGTTCACACACATAGTACATACACACAGTACACACACATGCACACACACATACACACACATACACACACATACAAACATATACACACACATACAAACATACACACACATGCACACACATACACACACATACACACACGTACAAACATACACACACATGCACACACAGATACACACACATACAAACATACACACACATGCACACACACATACACACACATACAAACATACACACACATGCACACACACATACACACACATCTTTCTAGGTATCAGTCTCACTTTCACTCTGGCAGCCTGTGCCCCCCACCCCCGTCCCCCAACACACTACACACCATTTAAGGAAAAAGATCCCTCACTCAGGTCCAAGTAGGTGATACTGCTTCTTAGTTGAAGTTGGTCATACTGCAGCTGTCCCAACTTATCATCCACGGGTCTCATATTGGTGAATATAACCAACTGCACACTAAAAATTATTTCAAAAACAGTTGCCTCCAACCTGACCTTGCACAGACTTCTTCTTTCTTGTTACTGTTACCTAGGCGGTGTAGCACAGCCATTGTGTGCACAGTATTTTCTATTTGACATTATCAGTAATCGAGAGATAATTTGAAGTTTGCAGAAGATATGAAAATACGATATTACCTTATACATGGGACCTGAATATTTTTGTATTTGGGTATCTGTAGTGGTTTGAGTAGGAATGGCAGACACAGGCTCGTGTGTTTGAATGCTTGGTCATTAGTTGTGGTTTTGCTGGAGGAAGTGTGTCACTGCCAGTCGACTTTGGAGTTTCCAATGCTCAAGCCAGGCCCAGCGTCTCTCACTCCTTCCTGCTGCCTGCAGATCTGGATGTAAACAGAACTCTCAGCTACTCTCCAGCCTGCACGCTGCCATGCTTCCTGCCATGATGATAATGGACTAACCCTCTAAAACTATAAGCAAGCCCCAATTAGATGCTTTCTTTTCTAAGAGTTGCTGTGGTCATGGTGTCTCTTCATAGCAATAGAATATTGACTAAGACAGTATCCAAGGGAAATCTCAGTACCAATCCCTTTCAGATACTGGGAAAAGATAGTTAATTCTTTTGCTGTGCCATAGACTGTGCGTGGCCATATCTCCAGAACTATTAGCTGGAACCTTAAAGACAATCTACTGGGGCTTCCAGAAAAGGTTTCCTTTAGACTCTGAAGGCACAGCTACACAGGAGGAAACACCTCTTGTTGGTTGGGAAATTCTGACAGCTTCCTCAAACACTGTGCCACTCAGAGGAAGGGAAAATTGTGGCACTGTGATTAGAGCAGAAAGAAACATTATAAAATAGCACAGTCCTTGGTGACAGACCAGTGGCTAAATGTATCTTGGGATCCTCCCTCTCAGAGCATTGTGTTTAGTGAGGTAGTAACTCACTGTCCATAGACCAGCCCTGGCTGAGTCTTCAATCCCTTGCAGCTGGATGTCTGTCTAATGGTAAGAGATTTTAAACACACACACACACACACACACACACACACACACACACACACACACCTGACAGACCATGACCCATCACATGGCTGACTGAATCTTTGGTCAAACTCTGTTTGGTCACTTCCAAATGTTCTGTCTGCCTCTGGTCACACCATGCTTCCTACAAGTCTCAACTTAACTCCCACTAACTCCAGCCCCACATTTACCAAGGTTATAATCCCACAGACTTATGTCAATTCCATATTTGCTAAGAGCCACAGATCCACAGAGCCTGTGTTTCCATCTCAAACCTATCATGTGTTCAATAGTCTTTAGAAAAGTAACTCCACTTATTTAAACTTCAGCTTTCTCACCTGTAAATCAGGGGGAATGTCTCATCTCTTAGAAGACTTTAAAAAATGAAGAAGCCAGATAAGCTGGCACCCACCTGTATTCCCAGTACTCAGAAGGATGAGGCAGGAGAATCGAGAGTTTAGGTACAGCCTGGGCTGTGCTAAATTACCCTGTCTCAACAAAAAGGAAGAAAAAGATAACTTAAATAAGGCAAAGTCACAAAAAGCAAAAGCTAGTGTTTGATGTGTGGTGGGTGACCTGTAGTCCTGGCCTAAACAAACAATAAGTATGTGAATTGAAATTAGTAATGACTTTGGCTTGATTGGGTTGTTCAAATAACAGTGGGATACCATTGTTACCACATCAGTGCAGCAGCAAGGACACACGGTAATAACTAACCCACTGACCTATAACTGGATATTTTATGCAACATATTTTTTATCCCACAAAGAATACTTGATTTTTTTTCTTTTTCTTGTGCCAAGATGAAATCAAAAGCCTCAAGTGCTAAGCAAGTGCTCTTATCCACTGAGCCATATCGCCAGCCCCAAGAATCTTCTGAAATATCGACATACTTCCCATTTTCCTGAAGCAACTGAGGTTAGAGAGCCTTGATCAGTACCTGGGCTTGTAGACCAGGTGACTGAGATCCAAGCCCTAATGGCAAGCGTGCATACTCTGCCCGGTACCATCTCTCAATCACATCCCAGCCCACTGCTCTTCACCGCTCTCTGCTGCCCAAGTTTCAGGAATAGCTCTGTGACTAACTTGGTGGCTTGATTTCCATCCCTGTAGTCGAGTTTATGAGAGTAGCACCTGCAAATGGTCAGCGTTTCTGAAAGCATTTCTATGTTGAGGAGAGAAGGGCAACCAGCCTGGTGGTGCAGTGTGCCTCCTGGGGATGACGGGCTCTGTGCGGCACCAAGACAAACAGCTCCCGTACTTGTCAGTTAGCTGAGCGTTCACACCACTTCTTAGCCTCTCATTGTTTACACGGAGGTGAGAGCCTGTGATAAGGCCTCGTTGATGAGGTTTATGTGACTGGCAGTGGACATGTGCTGTTGACACTGTGTACCATTTACTGAATGTCAGTGGGGCTCACTAGGTGACGGTCAAAAGATACCCATTCAAATAGAGAAGCAAAGGAGAGGGTAGTTCTGTTTAAGAAAAGTAGAAATAGATCAAAAATTAAATAGGAAAGTCTCTTGGAGTTTCAATACCAAAGAAACAGCTGAACTTAGCGATGAGTTTTAAGGCTTAAAAAAAGAATCTTTGTTTGGGTCAGCTCTTACTAACATTATTATATGACAGCCTAAATTTTCATTGTCAACTCAAGGATTAAGAAAAGCCAAGAAGTTGGTGCCGGTGGGATTTACTGAAGGAGGTGGTGGCAGGAAGATCACGGGTTCAAGGCTAGCCTGTGCCACACACTTTTATTCCTGGCATGATTCCATCCCTGTGTCTGTTCTGAGGAGCAGTTTTCTCTTTGGCTTCTCTCATGCTGAAGGGCACACTTCCACATCAAGGAAAACAAAGTGGACGTAGGCATGAACCCTCTTAGGCCTTAGAACTATATCTCCCGTTGTGAACTAAAGGCAGACAAAGATTATCACTTTAAGGTGACTAATGATTCAAATGAGCAGCAGTTATCATTAAGAACCGTTTAGGGGCAGGGACAATAGATTATACGTTGTAGAGACAGAAGCAATGAACGCTGAAGGCTGTCCAATTAAAGTAACACTGGAAACGTTGAAGATGTCTGTACAGCCCCCAGTTTCCCGTGGGGCCTTTGAGACCACACCACCTGTGGTCTTAAGGTTGATGCATAGTTCAGGATCTGTGCACATTGGACAGCACTTAGCAGCTGTAGAGAGAGGAGGATACAGGGTAAGACGATAAGAACGAGGAGTATGTATGGAAAGTGAGCTGCTCCTGAAGATGGTAACAAGGTTGTACAGGAAAAAAAGTAAAACATGATGATGATGATGATGATGATGATGATGATGATGATGATGGAGGAGGAGAGGGAGAGGAAGGAGAAGGAGAAGGAGAAGGAGAAGGAGAAGGAGAAGGAGAAGGAGAAGGAGAAGGAGAAGGAGAAGGAGAAGGAAGAGAAGGAGAAGGAGAAGGAGAAGGAGAAGGAGAAGGAGAAGGAGAAGGAGAAGGAGAAGGAGAAGGAGAAGGAGAAGGAGAAGGAGAAGGAGAAGGAGAAGGAGAAGGAGAAGGAGAAGGAGAAGGAGAAGAAGATTTTGATAAGGAGGAAACTGAAGAAAACTTTCCATTAGAGGAATTTGTATGACTTATTCCAGCCCAAAATGCACAAAAATCAAACAGAAATGGAAAAGACTTAAAGCCATCAACATCGAGATCAAAAGGTAAATAGTCCTTCAAAAACAACACCCGCCTAAAACACCATAAGGACCTAGTTCCATAGAAGACATTAAGGCAAAAATGCAAGCAAGTGTAGAAATGGAACACACAGAGCACCATCAACAATCCAGACTCAAGTCTTCTCTTTTCATCTCCATCTCCATTCCTGATTGGCCATCCTTCCCCACTCCCCTTTCCTGGTTGGCCATCCTTCTCCACTCCCCTTTCCTGATTGGTCATCCTTCCCCACTCGCCTTTCCTGATTGGTTATCCTTCCACACTTGCATACTGGGCGTGATCTCTTGTTTTCCTAAAGTATCTTTCTTCACTCTTGTGGTACAGAGGACTTTACTGGTTTTTAGAACTTTTGCATGTGCCTCATCTCTCTGACCATGTTTTAATACACTTGTATCCTTAGCTGCTCAATAATTGAATGAACAAGAAAAAAAGCAAGCAAGCAAGCAAGAAAGAGGAGGAAGGAAGGAAGGAAGGAAGGAAGGAAGGAAGGAAGGAAGGAAGGAAGGAAGGAAAAGGAAAGGAAAGGGAAAGAAAGGAAGGGAAAGAAAGGAAGGAAAAGAAAAGGAGAGGAGAAGAGAAGAGAGGAGAGGAAAAAAATACCAGATGCCAAGAGGTTCAGTAGGGCAACCCCCTAGGTGCACCTGTAAGGACATTTCCAGAGAGAATTAACTAAGGGGAGAAGGAACCAAACTTGAATGTGGGGACCACCATCCTGTGAGGGAAAGAGGAGAGCTGGTCTGAGCAACAGTCTCACCCTTCTTGGCCTACTGTGTGTGATGTGAGCTGGACTTCTCTGCCACACCTTCCCTGCACCATGGACTGAAGTCTCTGAAACCTAAGCCCAAATAAATCTTTGCTTTCTTAAAATACATATATTGGTGTTGTGACAGCAATGCAAATTTCAGTCACACACAAGCAAGCGTTTAAGAACATTTTGTGTCTCTTCCTTCTGTTCTAGCATCTGCCATAGTAAACCACTCATGGCCACTCGAAACCAAAGGCTGGGGTTCTTCGGTTCCAGCCGTGTATCCTGCAGCATCTGAACCGGGGTTTGAGGTGGTCACACTTTAAGGATTTCTGGGCTAAACAGAGCTAATTAACTTGGTTGAACTAATTTACTGCATCTTTGTTTTTCTCATCACTGTGAGAAATCTGACAAGAACCTCAAGAGAAGGCAGCTGTATTTTGGCTCACAGTTCAGAAGAATACAGTGCATCACGTTAGAGAAGGCACAGCAGCAGGAGAAGCCTGGTCTATGGTGCCTAGCAAAAGAAGAGCTAGGAGGCAGAAGCACTTCTCTGGCTTCTCCTTTTCCTTTTAAATCAGTTCAGGACCCCAGTCCATTGATTAACATCAGATACATTCAGGGTGAGTCTTGAGTTAAAATTCTCAGAAAAATCCCACAAAGACACTCCCAGAGATGTGTGTCCCAGGTGATTCCTAATCCACTCACATTTGCAATCCTTTAGTGGCTACTCTTCCTGGTGGGAACACTTCCTGGTGCTTGTTTTCTTATTTATTTTTTTTAACTTTTTATTGATTCTTTGTGAATTTTGCATCATGCACCCCAATCTCACTCATCTCTCTGTCCCTTCATATTATCCACCCTCTGCCTTTGCAACCTCTCTCTCTCTCTCTCTCTCTCTCTCTCTCTCTCTCTCTCTCTCGCTCTCTCTCTCTCTCTCTCTGTCTGTCTCTCTGTCTCTGTCTCTCTGTCTCTCTGTCTCTCTCTCTCTGTCTCTCTCTGTCTCTCTCTGTCTCTCTCTCTGTCTCTCTCTCTCTCTCTCTCTCTCTCTCTCTATATATATATATATATATATATATATATATATCCCATCTTGCTGCGGAAGCTGCAGTGTGTCACAGTGTGTCACATAGTACACCCTTTTGCCCAAACAGTTTTACTTACAAATGTCCATTACAATGAGTCATTGGTCTGGTTTGAGAACTCTTAACTTTTGCCTCACTATCAATACTGGATCCCCACAGGGATTCCTCTCAGAAATACTGTTGTTGCCCTGTGTCGTGGAGATCCTGAAGCTTTGGATCTGCAGGGCTGCCCCTTCGCATGCTCTAACAGTTCATAGATGGGGCGGATGCTGGCGTGGACCAACTCAGAGCCCTGGCTCCGGGCCTGGGTGGAAGCTAATTTGGTCAATGCGCTGGCTCTCCTGCTTTGCCAGGCAAGGTGCAGGGCCAACTCTCCCGTTTTCACATTCTTGAGCCAGCTCTCCTTTGCCCATGCCAGCTCTTCCATGCTGCCAGGGTGAGGTGTGGGCCAGGGGGGGAAGGGTAGGGGAATGGGGAAATTCATTCTTTTGAACATCTTCGTTATAACTAATTAATGCTATAAAGTAATGGGCTTCATTATGACATTTTTGCACATGAATAATATGTATTTTATACTCACAGAGCATATCATGTATTTCACACTCACAGCCACTCTCCTGCCGTCTTTTCCCATTCCACTCTGGTAATCCACTTCGTCTGTTTGCCAGTTATGCCAGGCTTCTGTTTCTACTTTCATGTCACTTCTGTGAATATAACCAAGTGAGTTTTACTACGGTTATTTATAGGCTCCGAGATAAGAGTTTGTTCACAGGAGCTGGGTATCTTAGCAGTGGGGGTAGCCACTCTCCTTTCCTAGCCCACTGTTAATTGTGTGTAAATCTTTAGAAGGGGAGTTTTCCCATGAGACTTCCCCATCCATGACAGGGTGTTAAAGGGGCCCGATCTTGTGGAGATCTTGTGCTGATGGCCACAGCTGCTGTGAACTCTAATATGCAACATCCATGTCGTGCCCTGACGGGAGCATTCTACATTTCTGGTTCTCTGACTCTCATGTTCTTTCTGACCCTTTCTCTGTAATGTTCTCTGAGCCTTGGAAAGGTAAGACAGTTATCCCACTAATGGATGGGTGTCCAGGAGTCACTTATTCTGTATTCTTTGTCCAAGCATGAGCTGACCACTGCATAATGAAGCCTCGCAGGCCAATGCTGACAGAACGTCCATACTATGGATAGATTTATAGCTATTTAGGGGGAAATTTTATAAACATACTTATGTCCATTTTTGCAAAACCCCAGTGCTTATAAACTCCCAAGCCATGGGCTTTTGACCAGGTACATGGGATTAGACATGAATTTTCTCCTACAGTATAAACCATAAATCCTATTAGAAAGTGACTTATTACCCGTATAACAGACATGCACCAGTGGGCTTATTTTGCCCAGATGGTCAGTATTACTGCATATAGGGTCCATAGCTGAACAAGAGTGCAATGACAACCAGCAAAAAGACAGCTTTCAACCCAGTTCTAACTCGAGCTCCATCAGCCTGGTGTGATGCCTGCTTCTATCTGTTTCTGTTGCTATAACAACATAGACAGTGGGTAATTTAGAAAGAACAGAGTTTAGACTCTTGGACTCTAAGAGCTTGACACGGATGTGCATTCAGTGTCTGGTGAGGGACTTCCTCCTGCATAGCCTCGTGATGAGATGCAGTGAGTGTTAACTTAGTCTTCTGTGTCTTACTGAGTCACTAATTGGAGGCCTTAACCTAAGGACTTGCAAAGGTCTCCCTCCCAAATTAACATTAACACATGAATTGGGGGAGTAAATTTCCAGCTTTGGGGAGACAATCAAACCATCGCAGGGCTGTGTCTCATAGCTTCCTTCTCTGGAGAATTTCTTTAGCCAAGCAGAAGCCATGCCTCATAGGAGGTTCCTACCACTACACTCTGCCCAGAAGGGTGACAGACAAACTTGAGGATTCAAAAGGCATGTTGTTTTTTTTCTTCAAAGAGAACTGAATCTGAGGTACAACTCTGGCTACAAACCCTACTCCCATTCAGAGTACAGATTCTAGGGGACACCACTTGGGTTTGTAAGGCCCCCACGAAGGGAGGACCTCACAAAAGCCTCAGGAATTTGTGGCCACCCAATAACTCACAAGACACTGAACCTGATGCAATCAGCAAGAGGTATATTTCAATCAACATGTTGAGGTCAAAACCTGTAGCCCATGCAGGGGCAATGGGGTCTGACCCTCGGGGCTTTGGAGACAGAGAGAATTTAAAGCCAAAAACCACAACTGGGGGGAAAACTACAACCCAGGGGAGTGAAGGAGGGTTATTGGAGAGTACCTGTGGAAAGTCCCAGCCCATTATTCAGTCTGTGACAGGGTCCAAGGAACAGTCATGGGGAACATTTTGTATAGGCTATTCTCAAAGAGCCTATTCGTACTCAACCATCTATCTTGTGGTCAGCCAAGTTCCTGAAACACAGAGCTCATGACCAAGCTGACCTGCACTCCTGGTTCTGCTCAGCCTGTTAGGAGTTTTTGAAAAATTTTTAACCCTTTCAGGTTCTTTTCCCAGGTCTTCACCCCATGTTTCCTGAGAGTAATCTCTCGGTTATTCACACACAGTCAAATCTACTCAGGGATTTGAGTGGTCCTCTATTTTTAGGACACTCAACCTATCTGAATCAGAAATAAAAACTATATCGCTCAAGGCATCTAGAAAGCTGAAGCAGGTTTTGCATAAAAGATCAAGACTTGGAATGCCGCCAGACCTCTCAACAACACAAGGTCAAGACAGTGCATCAATTCCTTGAAAGTTCTGGAGAAAAATGATTGTTACAATAGAGTGACGTGGTGACACTCCAGTAATCCCAGCACTTGAGAAACTGAGGCTTCATGAGTTCAAGGCCACTTTAGATACACAGTAAAAACACATCTCAAAAAACTAAAAGTCCTGTGCTGATTAGTTTTGTGTATCAACGACATGAGCTGGAGTTATCACAGAGAAAGGAGCCTCCCTTAAGGAAATGCCTCCATGAGATCCAGCTGGAAGGCATTTTCTTAATTAGTGATCAAGGGGGAGGGCCCATTGTGGGTGGTGCCATCCCTGGGCTGATAGTCCTAGGTTCTGTAAGAAAGAAAGCTGAGCAAACCAGGGGAAGCAAGTTAGTAAGCAGCACCCTCCATGGCCTCTGCATCAGCTCCTTCCTCCAGATTCCTACCCTGTGTGAGTTCCCATCCTGACTTCCTTTGGTGATGAACAGCAATGTGGAAGTATAAGAAGAATAAACCCTTTCCTCCCCAACTTGCTTCTTGGTCATGATGTTTTGTGCAGGAATACAAACCCTGACTAAGACAATTACCAAGCAAACAAAATATTGTCAAGGTAGGATTCCAAGTTGAGCACCTGAGAGGCTTTTTTGGAATTCAAGTTCTCAAAATATGTTCCTGTGTGTTCTCTTCTCTAAGGGGTGTCTTGGCAAACCAGGAGAGTAAATCAGGAGAGAGAGGCATATTCGAACAGAAGGAGAAATGCCGAGAAGAGGTAAGGATATAGGGGAAATGACGAAGGAGATGCCAAGGACCAGCAAGGATGGGACCTCAGGGTTGGGCTCAGGCTCTCAAGCAGAGAAAACTGGGGACACCCAATGTTGGACAAGATACAGACAGGCAGTTGGAAAAAGAGTTTAAGAACATGATAGTTTCTGGGCAGTGGTGGCACACACATTTAATCCCAGCATTAGGGAGGCAGGCAAATTTCAGTGAACTCAAGGTTAGCCTGGTCTACACAGAGAAATGCTTTCTCAAAAATCCAAAAACCAAAACAAAACAAAACAAAAAAAACATGATAGTGACCTTGGGCAGTTCTGTGACCTCACTGGTACCAGTTTCCACATTTAAGTAGGAAGAATAGTTGTTATTTTCTCATAAGTTTTCCTACAGGTTTAAAGAGTTAATAAATCTCACAAAAAAAAAAAAAAAAAAAAAAAAAAAAACAAACCAACAACAACAACAACAACAAAAAAAACTACCCAGCACGGAGTCATCCTGTGATGTGTGCTATTTCAGCCTGGCTGAGAAAAAGCTTAAATCTACTATATGTGGGTGTGGCTTGCCATATGTGGGTGTGGCTTATCATGCAGATGACTCAGCCTGTGGGCAATTTTTTTGTCTACTCCTTTAATTTTTGTATTTAAAATATAATTTTGAGTTTTAGAGGAACCCATACATATCTGGCTGTTCCACACAGATTTTATCAAACTTGCATTTTTTCAATCCTTCTAAAACTAACTTACTTCAGTCTTCCCTCCCCCACTTTCTTCCTTCCTTTTTTCCTCTATCCCTCTCTCTTCCTATCTCCCTCTCTCCTTCTCTCCCTCCCTTCTGTTTTTCTTCCCTCCCTCGTTTCTTCTTCCCTCTCTTCCTTCATCCCTTCCTGTCTTTCTCCATCCCTCTCTCCCTTCCTTCCTCTCTTCTTCCATCCCTCCCTTTCTTCCTCCATCCTTTCCACCATCCTTCCTTCCTTCTTCCTTCCTTCTTCCTTCCTTCCCTTCCCTCCTTTCCTCCTTTCTTTCCCACCACTCTTGTTTGATAATGGCTTTTCACAGCCAAAGGAGGCCCTACTCCCATGATTCACATAAGTCTCACTGGAAGACACACTTGGAAGAACAGGAAACACCACAAAATGTTTTTACACATTCACGGAAATATTAATTGCAGTTTGTTTGTTTGTTTGTTTGTTTGTTTGTTTGTTAAACTGGAAAGTCATACAATATATTCTGATCACAGACCCTTCCCTTCCTCCATCTTTTCCCAGATCCTCCCACATCCCCACCCATTCACGTCTGCTCCTCCTTTGTCTCTTTAAAAAACAGAAAGAAAAAAAGCACAAGAAACACACAGAGACACATGTTAAACAGAGAAGGGCTTGGTTTCCAACAGGGGGACAGTGAATTAAATTAAAAGCCACATCAGGGAGTAAACCCAGTGATATAAAAATATGTGGTTACAGTACAAGACGTTCTGGAAGAAACCTAAATATTTCAGTGAATCTTGAGGCAAAGTTTAAGGTGTGTGTGAGAGAGAGGTGGCCTCTTCGCTCAGTCAGTCTGTCCCCTTACCCCTGCATTTCTTGGGACTTCTAGCGTGCTCCAAAACTGCCAACACTGTGGCGAGGCTTTGCCTCATGGGAGCTGGCTTTTAAGCATGAGCGCTAGATTCTGGGGGAGACCCAAGCCCAGCTTTTCACACAGGATGAGGGCCGCTGCCTCGGCGCCGGCTCCTTGTGTGTTCCAGGCGGTGAGGCCAGCCAAGCCCGCACTTGGAGTAAATGCGGAGGAATTTATGCTGACACTTGGTTCCACATCTGGAAATGCCGAGGAGCAGCTACAGCATCAACATTGTGGCCATTCCCTTCTCCAACAGAGGTTCCACACACCTTACAGGCAAATGCTTCTCTTCACAGATGCCTGGTGAGAGCTCAAAACTCTTACCCAAAGCTGAGTGGGGTTAAATGTTCAGGCCACAAAGTTAAATTTTTCAGGCTGTCACTTGGAAAACTCCAAATCTGGGCGGGTCTGCTATGTGTGACATTGTGGCCACAAGAAGTTGTATTTCAAATAACACCCCTTTGATAAAAACACTGTTTAAAATTTTGTTTCCACCAAAGCCTTCTTTTAGGAACTGATTAAATCGATAGTTAGATGCCACAACTTACCCCTTTCTGAAGAGAAATTGTTAAATTCTTTTACAAAAAGAAATAAAAGAAAATTCTCCATAAAGTTGGAAAACCAGTAGGAAATGAGTTAAGTTAAAAGAGGTTTTTATGATTCTATTTCATATAAAAGAGACTGATCAGCTAAAGAGAAATCATCTACTTTATCATTTAGAGAATTTTATCTGCATAGTTTTCTTTTCTTACCTTAAAATTTCTCAAGAGGAAAACATTGTGGTTTTATTTTTGTTTGTTTTGAGGGGGAGTGGTTTTTTTGTTTGGTTGCTTTGGCCCTGACCTAACAGATGAAAAGGAATAGGGTGAGAATATTTAACTGTGAAGCATTTTGCAAATAGGGAGAGTGAACAAGCTGAAAGAGCTAATAGGGCCACATGAGGAGAGACATTCATAAAACTGTATCGTGTTGGGGACTTGTGCACAGGGTCCACACAGGTTCAAGCCAGACATGGTCCCAGCGCTGACACAAGTCCAATTCCTACCAAGAAACTACCTGCAAGTGACATCTACTTTCAAAGGAAAGAATTCATTCTCTCCAACGGAATCTCATTGGTTGTATTAGCCACACTTCAGGGTGGGCCGTCCCAGCAGTAGACTGCTCTCATAGAACCAACTCAGTAGTATTTTTGTAGACTTTGCATTTCATATTGTTTTCTTTGGGCTTATTTTTGCCTTACTGGTCTTTTGCTTGCGTATAGAATTATAGAATTATATTCTGATTTTGTGTTTTTATGGGTTTCTTATGTATGTGTGTGTGTGTGTGTGTGTGTGTGTGTGCGTGTGTGTGTTCTCATCTGTGTATTTCTTGTGGCTTTCTTTGTTTTTTTTTTTTTAACTCTGGTTTATTCGGATTATTTTGTTTGTTTTCTTGCTTGTTTGTTGCGAGAGAGAGAGAGAAAAAAAGAGAGAGAAATAGCTTGAGGCTGAGGAGGTGGGGAATAAGGAAGGTCTAGGAGAAGTTGGGGAGAAGAAATTATGATCAAAACATATTGAAAAATATTTTCAATAAAAAAATAGAGACATACATTTTTTTCAAAAACCTGTATTGTGTTGGGGACTTTGTCAGATAGACGGTTAGCTGCTCTAGCTAAAGATTAAAGAAGTGCCACACACGTGCGACATCTGCCGATCTGCTCCATTGTCAACAGTTTCACCATCTATGTCTCCCAGAGACACACAGTGAAATTTACTGTTTTGTAAGTACTTTGTCTACCCATAAACCTCCATTCAAAGGTGCTCTACCACGTCTCCTCCCCAGCCCTGTGTTTCAAGGTTGTGATTTATAGGGTCAGCTGCCGCCCCGCTCTACCAAAGCCATTTCTTCATGGATTCCCAGCCCTGATCCTGAACGCAGCCATGCCCCACAGGCCTCTGCACAAATGATTGTTCATGGAGATTCTGATTCTGCTGGGAAGTCAGGTGTGTGTGTGTGTGTGTGTGTGTGTGTGTGTGTGTGTGAGAGAGAGAGAGAGAGAGAGAGAGAGAGAGAGAGAGAGAGAGATCTGGAGTTATATGGTGTGTGAGGGAGTGGAGGATTTGAGGGGTGTATGTGTATCTGTGTCTGTGTGTGTAATGTGTGTGTGTATGTGTGGGAGTAGAGATGAAGGTGGTGTATTGTATGTATGCATGTATGTGGTATGTGAGTGTATGGTATGTGTATGTATGTGGTGTGTGGTGTGTATGATGTGTGTGTATATGTGTGAGAGTAGAGATGGGAGTAGTGTATTGTATGTGTGCATGTGTGTAGTATGTGATATATATATATACATATATATATATATGTATATGTATGTATGTATGTTGTGTGGTGTGTGTATATATGTAGTGTGCAGTGTGTGTGTGTGTGTGTGTGTGTGTGTGTACTGAATTGACTTACTCTTACAGCTGTTTTTCTTTTCTAGAACATATAGTGTGCTTTGTAAGTGAGAATGGTACAAAGAGAGTTCCTCTTTGTCACTCTGAGCCAGTAAGATATCCTGATGCTTCAGGCAAACCCAGCCCCCACTCATCATCCACCAGAAGGAGAAGCCAGTAGGGGGTTGATTTGCCGTGGCAGATTAAATCGGACCACCCCTGAGCAGAGAGCAAGTGGGTACAGGGGTCACAGGATCCCTCTCAGATGTGGTCCTCTCTACCTCCTGTTCTGGACATGTAGTACAGGCAGGCTTTGAAAATCTGCTCTTGCTAAGTGTGTGTGACCCAAGGTAAGTAAAAACACCATAAAACCCCGAACTCCTGACTTAGTGCCTTCCTGTGGCATCTCCTTAGGCCCTGAGTCATTTCATCAAAGAAGTCATGAAGCCTGCAGCTTTGAAACATGCCCCAGAGCCCGACTTTCTGGATCTGGAACTCTCCGCCTTCCCACTTCCCAGCTGGGAAACTTCAGATGAGTTACAAAGCTTTTCTGTAAAAGGGAGATGCCGATTGTACCCACAAGCAGAGATTGCCAGGAAAGTCTACATTTGCTAAGTACTTAATTAACCAGTCCGTAGGGAGTGGGAGAAAGCAGGGAGATATTTGCTTCATTTGTACACACACACACACACACACACACACACACACACAAACACACACACTCACATGCACACATGCACTCAAAATCCAAAATCAATATGTAGAAAGTAATAAGCACTCATTCTGTGGGAAGAGCCCACTCAGGAATCAGGCTCTGTCTTCTGGTTTTAACCTCCCTGCATTCATCGGCTTGTTTTAGAGTTCTTGTATTTGTTTATTTGTTTTTTCCAAGACAGCCTCAGGACTGGTAACCTAGGCTGGCTTCAGACTCATTCTCCTCTTCCCTCGGCTTCCTAACATGCCTCCTATTCACTTAGAATCACTGAAGCCCTCCCCGCTCACAGATTCACAGCAGACGTTAGAAGTTTTTTCTGATGTGAACGTCGGGTGTTTTAATTTCCCAGGGGAGGTTATAGATATCTTTTATCATTTGTTGATTCCCTCCATGTGACCCACCCGTCCTATCCTTGTAGGATCCAAAGTGGGTAGAAACTGAGGTGATTTGCAAGAATGTCTTGACAATAAAACATTTCAGGAAAGTCTTCCAGGCCTGGCCTGTGGCCCTTTAATATCCATTGGCAAAGTAAAATTCTCTCACACCTTTCCTCCCAAAGCCCCACATAGCAAGACAAATGGACCCAGAGCTGTTTTATTGTTTCTAGAGAGTCCTTTGAGAGGTATACATTAAAAATTTTACTATATCATCTTTTTTCTGCCTAAAAAATGATCATTTAACAGGCCAGTAAGATGGCTCAATGGGTAAAGGCACCTGTCACCAGGCATACATGGTGGATACAGAGACCCAGTTCCCATAAGCTGCCCTCTGCCCTCCACACACATGCC
>NW_023045519.1:0-28159 GCF_011762505.2 Arvicanthis niloticus | reverse complement strand
CCCCAGTATATAGGGAAAGTACTTCCTGAGGCTGACATGCTTAGTCACCTGCCTGGTGACTATCTGGAGAATTCATGTAAAAATCCTGCAAATCTCCTACAGCTTTGTGCTTTCAGTATACATGTCATTTCTCAGGATCACATATTGTAATTACATGGCGTTTTCATTCATTTGAATGGTGTGGTCTGTGATCGGAGGCAGAGTCAAACAAAGGGCACTGACATGCAGGAACAGCACAGGTTCCTTCCTGTATGTGCATAAACTTCTCTGTGTCCTAGTCTATATGACTTTGGTTTTCCTGGTGTTTAATTTCTTCGATATCTCTCCTCTTCCTTCTTCTTTTTCTCCCGCCTTCTTGTGCTTTGCCTATTCTTCCTCCCCCTTTCTTTCCTTCCCCCCAACAGTTAAAGCAGAATAGTCCTAAAGTCTACATATCTACAGAAAGACATATTTTCTAAGTGAGCTTTTGAATATGGAAGAAGGTATTTCACTGCATTTGGAACCATGACCTCCAAGCTGCAGAAGTCACAGTATGTTAACATCTGTATAGAGGCATCTAGTTTCGGGCCTAGGTCAGTGATTCAGAGGAGTCTTTGGGCTTCCAGAAATTCAGGTTGAGTAAGACCTCTTTTAGGAGAGAGGAAAGCTCCATTCCAATAAGGATCAGGATCTCCCCTGTATAAAGCTGTATTGTGGTGTTCTACAGGAAACAAGGTTCTAGCTCTGGTCTCTCTACAGTTGACTCTGAAAATCTTACAGAGTGGGTTAGCCTCTTTGTAACCATTTGGTCAACCTGTAAAATGTGTGATGATTCTTACTTCTACTCAGGCTTGTATTAATAGGAAAAAAAGAAGATGATGTGGGACACTGTTTTGAAAAATGCTAAAAAATTTTTTCTTTACTTTTCTGTCACTGAAACAAAATACTTGACAATCAACTTCTGGGAGGAGACATTCATCTTGGCTCACAGTTTCAGAGAGATGTTATAGACCACTGAATACAAAGGTTTAGGCATAGAGAATGGTGAAAAGACATGGATGGGGCAGCAGTTTGTGAAGATAGAATCATAGAGTAGCTGCTTAGCCCATAGCATAGACAAGGAGGGAGGGAGCTAGATCAGAGGCTAAAGCAGATAACACCTTCAAAATCCTACCTTACCCTTTAGGACCTGTGTCCCAAACATCCTGCAACCTCCCAAAATATTACCACTAACTGAACACTAAAGGTCTAGGGAAGACCTTTCAGACTTAAAATGTAACATGGATTGATAAACAAGACAATATTACATCACTGAAAGGGGAAGGATGTTAAACCCAGGTCCAAGTACTGTATATGAATATGTCTCCACTGGTCAATGAGAACCTTGGCGTTTGATACTTGCAGTCCTAGATCCTGAAATAGACACTGACAATTTGTTTCCAATTCCAGGACACTGATATGTGAGGTTGCAAGAAAATTGGGTGGTAGGTTTCAGGCCAGTCAAGAAGGCAATATTGAATCACTGGCATCCCTGTGTGTGCCCTTTCTTCTGATTAGGCTCTGACAAGTACCTTCAGTCCTATACCTCATCATAATGCTGACTTCACAAAACTGGACAACTTGTTAGCAGGAGAGAATAAATACACTTGGAGACTACGTGAAAACCTCTCTACTTCCTTGGAATCTTGAATTAAGAGAGTGGTTTAACTTGGCTAGGGTGGACTCTTCCTCTAACTACCTCACTATAATTAAAACATTCTTTGCTTTGAGCTCTCGTACACTGATTAGGCTACCATTTCTGTCTGCTGGCTAGGGCTGCTGTGCTCCCTCCTTTTTCACTAATTCATACTCTGGCTGGAGCCTGCCATCCAGCATTTCTTCCAGGAGCATAGCCTGTCTTTTCAGGAAGTGTCTCAGAATTCAGGGGTAAAGAGCCCTCCCTCCAGTGCTACTTCCAAGTAGTCTTAATTGTCATAATGGTATCAGGGGAAATGTCATCTACATTTAACGGGCTGCAGCTAGAGACATGTGAAAAATTATACAATGAATAGGGTCGCAATGCAATAAAAAAAAAGTGTCTTGTACAAAATTTCATTGCTGTCCCTGTTGAGAAGCCCCAGATTGGACAACACCCTTAACCACAGAAACTCACAGAAAGCAGTCTTCTCCTAACAAGAATTCAATGGTCTGATTCTTCCCTCACTCCCGTCCTTCCCTCCCTCTCACATATTCATTTCAAAACATTTAGAGAGTGGCAAGATTTGACCAAAGTCTCAGATATGTTTTAGTGTTCCTGTCTCGAGGAATTTATAATCTAGCGGGTTCCACAGGCGGAAAAAATATTATCAAAGAGAATATGATGAGTGCTGTGGTAGAGGTGCAAGCAAAGCCCATACAGGCAGGAAAAAAAGATGAATACGGACAGTCTAGCAAAGGCGGGAAACAGGCAAAGCCTCAGAAAAGAGTTGACATGCAATTGGACTCTGAAAGATGCATGGGACATGGCCAGATGGAGATAAGGTGTTGGGGAGAGGATATGCAAATGCATGAGTGTGATATGTGGCCAGCTGAGCAAGCTTCATGCATGAAAAGAGGAAGCTGGAAAGGTCAAGTGGATGGAGGCCAGTCTTGGGAGACTTTAACTGTTCTGTGATTGGACATGATTTTGTAGAGGTAGCCCAATATAAAGTAGGGAGTCAATAAAGTTTTAGTAATTCCATATGGCTTCTTACGATTGCCTGATTGCCTTCAAGTTCTTCCCATCCCAATCTCTCTCCAACTACTCAGTTTGTAGTCTCTAACATCGGACAAGCCTCATTTACTCTTTCTGGAATATTTTGCCATGTATTCACAGAGCAGTCAATACTGAATTTCAGTAAGAATTCAACAATAATAGAATATTTCATTTGACTTTGGAGAAGAGAGTTTAAAGGACTGAATACTAAGAATAGGGAACACAGATGCCACATTCATTTTATACATGCTTGGTGTGATTGTAAGAGGGTGTGTGTGTGTGTGTGTGTGTGTGTGTGTGTGTGTGTGTGTAATGGTACAATGATCATAATCATTCCTACCTCAGAGGACTGTTGTGAGGATTGCTTAGCACAGATATTATCTGGCCAATAGTATGCCTTTAATAAATTTAAGTTATTGGGTTTTTGTTGTTGTTGTTGTTGCTGCTGCTGCTGCTGCTGCTGCTGCTGCTGTTATTTCAAGCTATAGGGAGTTTGGTATGGAGAACTGGAAACATATGATGGCCAGAAAAGTTATTGAGTGTGTCTAATTAGTTTTAAATATGTGCCTAGGCATCTGAACTGTTGAACAATATAATGGTCACCATTTTGCTGTCAGAATGTAGATGTTCTTATGTGGGACCAGAGCATTAATTTTTCATGCATTTGGGTATTTTGTTTCCATGCTAGCAATGTGGCATGTAGAAAGCTTTTGTCTTCTAAGCTATGAATCTAAATATAATAGTTCATCTCTGCAGTTTCAACACTCAGGAGGAACCGAGGAAGCAGGATCAAAAATAGCAGGCCGGTTTGGGCCACATTGCAAGTTCAAAGTAACCTGTACTACATAGAAATACTTGTGTTCAAAGAAACGTACTAAAGACAGCCCAGTAATAGAATACTTATCTAGCATGTAAGGAGCTCTGGGGTTTGTCTCTAGGACCGCAGGAAATACATAAATACACATACAGGTAAATATTTTTAAAGTGCCGATCTGTGTTGAAGTCCAGGCCAGCAAATCTGCTCTTATTGTATGGGAATATGAAACAAAAGACCCACGTAAGTTAGGCCAGAGCCAAGGAGATACATTATAAGAAATTAAGTTGGGAGGGGCTGGATAATGGAACAAAAGTCTGAACCCAGGAAGGATGGGAAAAGCAAAATCAGAAGGGGGGAGCTGGGAAGGACAGGATACAGAAGATCATCCAGCTGCCCCTAAACTGAACTTACAGTGTTTTCTGTGTTCTCTCTGGAAGAGGGGTTGGCTTGTCCAGCATTCAATGGAAACTTGTTGATTGACACTATGTTGGGCACAAGTTCAGTGTGAGTGTGCCTTTAGCTATTTATTTGATTTTTAAAAATTGCATCCTTTGCAGTAAGATTGTTTAGCTTCTACTGGCGCCCTGGGGCAGTAAGTTTAGATTGTTAAAATAGCAGCCATTAACACTCTCTGTGTTATGACACTGTTCTCCCTTCCTCCCCCCCCCCCCTTTACAGAAACTGGGCTGGAGATTCTTTGACAAAAGTTAAAGTCTCCTCTCCACAACAAAAGAAACAGAGTCTCCTCAAAGCCTGGGTTACTTTTGCCTAGCTCTAACCCCCAAAGGCTCTCAACTCTGCCCATCCCTGCTTCATGCTCACATGTTTCATTCACTCTGGAATCTTTGAATTCATCTCATTCATTCCCCATAACCCCACCCCCTAAACACACACCACACAAGCAAGAGGGACCCCAGGGAGCCCCTTGTACTTTCTTTGCTTTCCTTTCTTTGGCATGTTTTTATTTGAAATCAGTTTGTTAAGATGACACTAGATATTTTTTTCTTGTACATTAATCTTGCTGTGGAAGTAGCATGTAAGCACGTTCTTCTTAGTGCTGGTCATGCGTATTTCTCTAAACCATAAGTTTAATTCTGATTCTATTGATCAGTCAAACTGGTCTCTGTGGACTTTGCATACAATGCCTCTTGAGCAAATAGCCCGGGCAGCTTCTAAAAGATTTATGAATTCCTGGATTATCTAGATTATTCATAGGTCTACTTGAAAGGGAATTTTTCATGAGAGGACTGGATAGCCTGGCTTTCCTAAAGGCCCTTGGGGAAAGATCAAAAGGACAGAGACAAAGGGGACAGTGTGGAACTGCTCAGCTCCCTGAACAAGGCAATAATCGAGACCAGATACACAGAGCCTACCACCATCTCAGAATCGGCACTGGTCACAGCTGAGCCACCACCTAGGCCTAACAAGCACAAAAGGGAAGTTCTATTTTCTCTGGATAACTTTGGCATGCTGTCTCTGCTGGCATTTTCCAGTGGAACTCTGTGCAATAGTGGACACCTCCCATTACAGTAGCCACAAACACATGTGACTGTTGGACACTTGATATGGTATGCAACTACTGTGAGACTCAGAAACTGCATTCAAATCGGGCTTAATGGTGATTAGTTCAGCTGTAAATTGATACAAAGGACTGGTGACTGCTGTCCTGCATGGTCTCGCTCTATCTCATTCATTTGGAGCATTTATGCTGAGTTGAGTTTAGTTTTATACCTTCTATTTGTTAAGTTTCTTACAACTTTCATAAACTTCTTAAGAGCAGGCACCATATATCCTGTGAAGACAGAAAAATCATACCTTGAAGCAGTGTTTTGTTCAGCCCTCTATCTCTACACTTGACAAATAAGATCATTTAAGACAGTCTATAACCTACCTGAAGCCACAGTGCTCTGTAGACACATTCAATTGCCTAGAGCCTAAGTCGTCCTGCTCCCTGGATTATGCTTCAATCACATCTTCCAAAAGTCTTCAGAAAAGACTTTTAAAAGTGAATACTCTCTTTGCCTCTGTTGTCTTCATGGCTCACAACTGAGATTGATCCCTTGTCATTTGGAAATATTTCAGAGACAAAGTCTGTCTTCATCTCCTCATATGCTAAGCTACAAAGTAGCCTCTGGACAAAGGTTTGTAGAGTGAGTTAATTTCTCTAAAGCAGTGGTTCTCAACCTGTGGGTTGCAACTCCTTAGAGGTCACCTAATATTATCAGAAAACACAGATGTTTGCATTATGATTCATAATAGTAGCAAAATTAGACTTACAAGGTAGCAATGAGAATAATGTTACAGGGGATCACCACATGAGGAACTATATTAAAAGATCACAACTTTAGGATGGTTGTGAACCACTGATATAAGGCCATCATGGGGGGCAGTTATCTTTTGCATTCTATTTTGAGGGAAAACGGGTGAGTTTCAGTGCCTTTGAATCAGACAGACTTCATGTTGGCTCTGCTCAGGGAGACAAGACTTTTGCACATGGCCCTGACCTATGTAGGTTTTCAAATATAGAGGAAAGGATGTTGGGAACACTGGCTCCCAGCCAGCCCCTCTACATTCAGAATTGCCTTGATTTACTGAACATACTAGTTGTCCTTTGCTGGCAACCAGGGCCATGGCAACTCCCTCTCTTCTCTACTTTCTAAAACAACCTAGAATTAAACATGTCTAAGATAGAACTTGGAGGAATTTATCTTTCTGGTCACTTTAGAAAGTGATACAACATACTTACTCCAAACTAAGCCCAGAATCCAATGCTAAAAATGAAGAGAATTCAGTGGTATAGGAGGAAATAAAGTATCCCTCTTATGATCCTTGGCTTCTCTTCCTCCTACCTCAGCCCTTTACCCTTAACCCAGAGCTAACCAGTGCTAACTAAGCACTGGCTGAATTGAAGCAAAACCTGTTACCAGCCACCAAAAGTCAAGTTGCAGCTGGGCAGTCCTGCCAAGAGCCAGGCTCAAGCAAGGAGGCAAATAGTTTGTGTCCCATCTGCAGCGCATGGTCCTGCTCATTGTTGGTACCACCTAATGAAGAAGCGATCTGGTCCTGAGATAGAAGGCTTCCAGGGACCCCACCCAGTCCTAAAATTCTGAAGCCTAAGTATAAGCATTGGATGCCAAGGACACTGGAGAAAGTCTCTGGAGCATGTAGAAACACCAAGCCAATTGGAGTGCCTGCTAAGCCAGCCCAGGATTCCTAGCAATTCCAGCCACACCATATCCACCCCCAACCCCGGAGGGCAGCCAGTGGCCACAGCAGAGCCCACATCCAGCCGGTGAGACCCACAACAGACCCTCCAACGGCCTGCTTCCTCACTAATGGCCTGCCTCTTTGCTTTGTGCCTGAGTTCAGGGAGGTGGACAAACTGTAACACCCAGTCTGACTTGCTGTGGACTCTCTGGGCAATGAATCATTTTGAATAAGCACTTAAGCAACTTTCCACTGAGTCATCCTCAGACTGTCAGGTTCACTAATCCTGACATATACTGTGTATATCCTTTGTTCAGATTCTGTCCCCATGCTGATACTGGGGGCTGGATATAAACAGCAGAACTTTAACAATGTACTTGTTGGAAATCATTTGTATTAGGACTTCCATTGCTGCCTCCTCTCCAAAAATGCCTGAAGCACTAAGAAAAATCATAACCAGTACTAACTCTTGGTCCGTGTGTGCTTTTGGCAACATTGCTACCAAGAATATGTCCTCTTTACTTTAAGTGGCACTGCATGTTCAATTTCTTTTCCAGATCCTCCATGGATCTGTTTTCATTTGGCTTCTTCTAGGCCAGGGCTGGCATTTTCTTTTTTCCTGTAAATATTTTAGCATTTGCAGGCACCTCTTTGCTACAACACTTCCTTTGCAGTGTGAAAGCTGCCATAGACAATATGCAAATGATGGCTATGGCTGCCTTCCAATAAAACTTTATTTACAAGACAAGTCCTGGGTCCATTTAGCTCACACCCCTGTTCTTGACATAAAACAACCTAAATTGGTATGTGAAACCTATTCTCTCTGGCTAGGATGTCTGACGACCATTTAGAAGATTGGCCAGTTTTTATTTCATTTTAGGAAGGAGGACATAGACATTGTAAGAATAGTTTTTCTCATTTTGACTATCAGAATCCATTTCTCAAAGGTGTTAGACACATTGTGATGACTAGGATTAGCTAAATGAGACCGAATTAACAATATATACACTTCAGAACATAAAACACTTAAAGTGTTCATCTCAGGTTTGATATGTCATTCTTACCATTGACCCTGGCTGACAGAACCTTGCCTTCTAGAATTTGGTCCCATTGGTATAAGAACATAGCAAAGCAGTAACTGGTACTCTGGTTTTTAAATCTTTTTACCCTTGGAATAATAAATCACTTTTTCTTGTGTGTCACTGGTGAGAGGAAGTCACCTATTCTTGGGCCTGATTCTTAGGGACAGGGACACACAATACTATCATGTTAATGAATAAGAAGTGCTGTTCAGTGGCCTCAGTAGACATCTATTCCAAGAACTATTTCCTAGCATTCTTCTTGATGACTCTTCTTTCCTACCTTTTTGATTGGCCTACATGTTTTTTGCCTAAACCCTACCTGGCTTTCCTCATTCATAATAGCCATTGAAAGTAATACTTGAGAACATAGCTGAGGGGCTTGAATATTGGTACACTAAGAAATACTTAAAATTTTGTGTAGTCCAGCCATGAATATGAAGTCAGGCCTCTGAGCCAGGTCCTACATGCCATTGGATCCAAGCATTGATTGCCATTGGGCAGCAAGCCTGAGAACAATTAGACCTCCCATGTCTCTGGTTTTTGATTTCACTTTTATTTACTTTTAGTGGGAATTTGAATCAGAGAGGGAATTCTAAGCACAATGACTCTAGGCAGTTCCTGCCTTTCCTGCTATGAAGAACAGTTGTCAAGACAGAAAGAGGTGCATAAAAGAACAGACAACACAGGTGACGGTGATGCTCTGTTATAAAGTGACTGTATGATAGCTTTGGAGGAGGAGACTATATGTAAAAATACAGTCTAGCCAGGAGAAACTAATTGTTCTGAAGATCTCAACTGCCCCATGACTATAAATACAAGGCTATTCGGTGAATCTCTGACTCCGCTACATGTGACACTGAGATGTTTTCTTTAGTACTCTCGCCTTTCTAGGACCCTCAGAGTCAATCTGTTAGATCTTTTAAATGTGGCCCTCAGTTTGGGAGGAAACAAGTCAAGAAAAGGTATGCCAGACACCTAACAGGTCAGTCTTCTAAGGATCTTGGGTCATTTATCACCAAGTTTTATTGGCAACATTCACAAGGCTCCCAACTGCAAGGAAGTCTAGGAAACACATACATATGTAACTGGGTCTCAAAATGGATTTGATGAACATGGGACATCTGGCACAAGGAGGATTCTGTACAGGAAATGTTCCCACTAGCTGAATTGTAGACTGAAGCCTTGAATAACATACTGTCAGTATTGAAATATTTGCTGTTCAGAGTGTACTGTACTACTATTGTGACTTAGGAAACTACTTCTGCCTTTGGATGCCTTTGTATATAAAGAAATATGACAGATTCAGTTAATAATATCTCACCTTTTTCTCTTTCTACTCCATATGACCTTCAGCTCATACCTAAAGGCACTTATATTTTCATGGACACAGAGGCTTTGGATGTGAATCCTTAGAGACAGAAATGTGAAGATGTCATTCAGTGAAATGATAATCAGGAAGACCAGGCAACTTATTCTGAATATTGAACCATTCAATGCACACTTATAAAGTAGGGGGCTGGGGCTGGGGAGATGGTCCATTGGTGAGAGAGCTGGTGGCTCTTCTAGAAGAGCTAAGGTTGCTTCCCAGTGCCCATGGTGAACTGCTCACAACTGCCTATAATTCCAGCTGCAGGAGATTCAATGTTCTCTTATGGACTCTATGCACACACATGCACATACTCACACAGAGATGCATACATACGTATATACATAAAAATAATTAAATAAGTCACTCATTAAGTAAACAGGCGTCCATCAACATGGGGGCGGTGAGAATAAGCTTGCTGTTTTAGCCCTGTGACACATACCACAAATTCACTTAACCTCTTGGTGGATATTCTTGCTAGTTACTTCCTTTTGTTTTCTATTTTTATGTTTAATTACATTTTTCATGGTAAATACTATTTGTTGCAGAAAGGAGAAATTGTAGGTATAATTTCTTGCTGTTTCATCTAATGTTGGGTTTGAAGACTGGCATTTATATAAAAGCCTTTTCTGTGTCTTTTGTGACTTCCTAGGTAGTTGATTTTTGGTGATGTAGTTTTGGATACTTATATATAAGAAACACTCAAGTGTCTAATGTCATTAAGAGTAGCTAGTGCTTTGGTACCTATCTAGAGCTATTAAAATAAGAATGTTCGCCATCTGTATATAGTAGTTGAAGATTGGATACAAACGTATCAGTGACTTAGTTTAGTCGAGGCTTGCTCATCCACTCTGAGGACAGAGCATCCCTTATTATTTTAGGCAGTGCTCTTAACAGTAGAGTCTTCATTTCTTTCCCTGGCTTTATTGGATGGAATGGAGCAACACATCCTGCCTTCGTGGCAATCAAAACTATCTGCAGCCATTGCCACATATCCCTTCAGGAAATACTATTGCAAGTTGAAGCTTCACATTAAACAGTGGGTATCTTGTAGAAGTTGAGAACTATTTGCCCTAGCACTAAGGGATTCATGCTTGCTTACTTTTGAAAATTATTTTCGCTTTTTAGAATTTTTTACTCTTTCATGATTTCATACATATATACAGTGTATCTGATCACACTCAACCCATATCCTCTTTCTCACTCTCCCTGGAGCCCCCAAATACTTCACTGTCCCACCTTTCATATTCCTTCTTTTTTATTTTTAATTATCCACTGAATCCAATTAGTACTGCCTACATGCACATAAGTGTGGGACCATCCACGTGAGCATAGGGAAGCCACCAGTGACCACATCCCTGAAGAAAAATGACTTTTCCTCTCTCAGCAGGCATCACTTGCCAATAGCTCCTAACTCTGAAGACAATGTCTATACCTCCCTCAGAACCCTACTCTGGAATTCAATACATTTCCACATGTCTCCCAGAAATGAGAGTTTAGAGACAAAGGTTCTGGGTAGTAGGGACTTACTGATTAGCATGCTTGCCCCCAGATTTCTGAGAAATATTGAAAAAATTATCCCACATGTATCTTCAGAGCTCAGATTGAAGAGATGTGTCAATATTCACCAACCTTTGAGAAGGTCATTCTTCAAGGATATTTTTGATGTCATGCATGAGATGGGCTCTAAAACCGAAGTCCTGAAGGAATACTTCTCAACTTGAACCTGCACATGAACTGCTGGTCATCTTATCATAGTGCAGACACTAGATCTAGAAAGTAGGGGGGTGAGGTTTCTGCATTTTCTACCTCGCTCTCAGGTGACACCAATGCTGCCCCACCTCCATACACCACTTTGGAGGAGATTGGTTTGTATTCTTAGAAACCAAGAGCTACACATTAGAATTCTATGTTCCTGTTCTGCAGAGGGAAGTTAGTATCCAATAAAGTATTATTCATTAAAATTCTTCATGATACCTCTCTCAACAAGGTACAACTAATATGAGAGCCCCTCCTCTTTCTCATTCTATGCAATCAATTAAGACTAAGAAAAGTGGGGTGGCCACTTCTTTTTGTTAGTCATCATCTATGCCAGATACATAAATGTATATTCACACATTTGTATACACATATATACATATTAGAAAGAATATTGTGTAGGCTGACCTCAAATTCACTACTTAGCTGAGGAGGTCCTTGAACTTCTGATCCTCCTTCCTTTACTTTCCAAAGTGCTAAGATTACAGACATACATCCTCATGTCCAATTTACCCAGTGCTGGATATCAAACCTGGGGCCTTGTTTATGCCCCAGGTGAGCACTGTACCAATTGTGTTACATCCCCACTCCTCACTCCTATGTTTTTCAGAACTCCTATGTGTCTACCTTTTGAAAGTTTTTAGAATATATATTTTTTATTCTTTCACAATTCCATACATGTATGCAATGAATCTTGATTATATCAAACCCAAATCTGCTTTCTCATTCTCCCTGGACCCCCCAAATATCAATATTCTTTCCAGAGGAGACAGTGAAAAGTACTTTTAAAAAACCGATTAGAGTAACAATGTTATTTTATCCTAGTTTAACTTTCAGATACAAGAAAAAAACAACGCAACAACTTTCAGATACTACAACCTCTATCTCTAGAACTCACAGATCTTGAACTCGACCTTGCTTTTTCTGAGTTAAACCAATTCCTAGTTTTCTCAGTAGGAGATAATACCTGTGTACCTACCTGAGAGGGCGGATATATGCAGGGAGAACAGACTTAATAAAGATCAAATTGAAGTCCTGAACCTAGAGCCTGTCCAATCACCATCATTAATCTGTAAATATTAATTGTGAAACACTGATGTGATTATAAGTATTGTAATCTCAACCTTTAAACTCTATTTGTACCTCCACTATTTGCATATGTTGAACTCCCAACAGTAACTCATTGTTTGAAATTATTTTCAATCATGCATAGTATGAAGTGGGGAATTTGAACCCATTCTACCAGATAACTCTTCTCCTTGCTCTACTCATAGGAATTACTTATGGAAAACAAAAATCAGACCTTGTCACTATTCTAGCCTTGGCAAATCGACTGATAACCATGCAGCCTGTTTGCTTGATTAAGATCTGACTCCTGCAGTAACTTTTGCTTCTGTTAACTTCCTGTTGGCATGAGCATACGTGACAATATAGGAGCATCTAAGTATACCTCCCACTTTTTGTCTGCTCAGTTGGTAGGTTGATTTTACCCTTTGCATCTCTGTTTCCCAAAGAGAAGGCACTGTTCCATAGAAGTCAGTAGTGGAGATCTTCTGCACCTAAATTTCCTAACACCATTCTTTCCCCTTTCCTGGTTGTCTACTGTTACCTAAATTACTCTCCTTACAATTCTGACTTTGCTTCCATCCTTAAGGAGTTTCCTAAGAGGAAAACCATAATACTTTTTCTTTTCTGCTGTTAGCTGTTGTTGTTGTTGTTGTTGTTGTTGTTGTTGTTTGAGACAGAGTTTCTTTGTGTAGTCTTGGCTGTCCTAGAACTTCCACTGTAGACCATGCTGGCTTTAAACTCACAGGGATCTGCCTGCCTCTGCTGGGATTAAAAGCTCATACCACCACTGCTGGTTTTCTGCTGGCATTTTTAGCACATGGAAGATGAGCCCCTTTTTTTATGTCTAGAAGGAGAGGCACTAAATTTTTCTTATAATGTTCCCCTTGTTCCAGGAGGCTGAAGCCTGCAGCTTTTGCCCTTTACCTGCCACCTCTTTCTCTGTAACCTCAGCCAATGACCTCTAGGGATGAACTGCTTTCTGAAAGCAGATGCTTACAGTTTAGCAAACAGAACAAAATTCATGTTTGGGAATATGTTTTTTCCATTAATTCTTGGATGCTGACTGTAATTTTCCTTCCTTTAGTAAGTCATAGGCTAGCAATAAGCTCTTTCAACTATCTTCAGATAGGTCCTGCTTCCAACTTTGTTTTCTCTCCTGCAGTCATCCCAGAACACTTTCTCAAAACTACAAAATCTCACTAGATCATTTCTCTGCTTTAATCACTTCACTGGCTTCTCATCATATACACAAGAACTGCAAACTGCTGGACTTGATATCTTAGTATCTCCAGGTGCCTGATGTCTGATGTCATTGCACTATCCTTGCAAGGACAGAACTGTGGTTTCAATCATTAACACTCTACAGTATTTCATAGGAGGAGGCCTTTTCTCTTGTTTTAGATGGCTTCATAGTAGAAATAAAAAGGTCAGGAAAGGGAAAAGACACAGGAGTTGCTAGAGGCACATGCTAGGTTTTAGCTGAAATGGGTAACTAAGGATGAGAAGTAGGATCTTAAAAACTCACTAGTTACTATTATCCAAGAGATAACAAATATCAAGATTCTCATAATGTCTGGGTGATACATATGCATATACATATACATATACATAGTGGTACTTCCCAGAGGGTGTTCCTTGGATGCTTTGGGCACAAGAGTTCAGAAAAAGGCTCAGTTGTGAGCATACATGTTTCTTTACTATGAGACTTCTGAGATCCTTTAACGTGGTGAGAGAGACACAGGGTGCCTACATTATAAATCTTTCCCAACTTTATTTGATGGTGAGAATCTTGTTCTCACAGAACATCTTGTGGACTAGTAGTGCTAGTCCAGACTTGGGAAATGCTGCTGTAGGCAATACAAAGGAATGCCTGACCAAACTCCCCACTGTCTCATCCAGATGCCTCACATTGTTTCTGTAAGTGCTGCTTGAGGGTAAGTGACTAATTTGTCCATTTCAAAGGGGCATTGCCCTTCAAAAAATATCCCGTTCCCAACGGATTAGGACTAATGGAGTAATAGTAGAACTCATTTGGGGAATTTATTTGGGGGAAAGAGAAAGGCAGAGAGTGACACATGTTACCACAAACCTGTCATTAACAATTACAAATCATGCATAGCAGTTTTAACATTTCATTGCTACTGCTAAGGCAGTTAAGATACATCTTGAGAATCAGAAAGCATAAAACATGTAGTTTAGCAGCCAAGCAGTAAATACACAACTGCCACATCCACAGTAGAAGGTTTTTGTTGTTGTTGTTGATGATGTTGTAGGCTTTTTGTTTGTTTTTTCGTTTAGCCTACATATTACAAGGGAAGATGACCATTTGACATTGAAAAATTAGCCTCTGAAAACAAACTTGTGTCATTTAAACTGCTTCTTTCGGTTGTTGGGCTGGGCTTTCTGGGGGACTTCTCCAGCCCTCTTGTTTTTTGATCCTGACTTGTTAGTCTTTGTTTTTGGCACTACAGATCTGTGTCCCATTTGCATCTTGGGGCCTTACTTCCATGTGTCCAAAGAAAAAAGATTTCCAGTTTCCTCTTGAGGAAACCCTAGGAGATTTGTGTAATGAGATTAAATTAGTTCATGAGCTGAATAATGCAGCTTGATGAGCAAAGTGGAAGAAATCTGGACAGGGAAGAACATAGAGGTTCCCTCTGAAGACTGAGCTCTGAGGGGGCCTCCATCAATAAATGCCCTCAGCCCACACAAGGCTGCTATCAGATTGTGCATCACTGTGGATGCAGAGAATGTAGAGCACGTTCTCTGCAGAGACTGGTACTACTAAAGCACCCAAGCTTTCTTTTTTCAGCACTGAGGGCTTCTCTTATGCATCATGTATAAGCTGAATCTGGCAAAACCTGTTGACCATTTCCCCAGAAGGATACATGTGCTCTCACACACTCAAACTTTAGCAACTCACTCAATAATCACATTTGAAAGTCCTGATTCACCCCATTAATCTGAGCTTTATATGAAGAGCCATTTGGCACTGAGATGTGTACGTTTACATCTTAATGGAATTTAAGATGGATTCTGACCATTCAAGCACATACCATGTTTGTTCCTTCGTGTTATTCCGTTTCCATGCTAAAGCTAACAGGAGATGGAGAAAGAGAAGGCACAGGCCTTGTTTCCTTTGTAGTTCCTGATTATTTTAGAAAATAATACATCTAGGGCCCATGAAATCACACATAGAGACACAGGCAATGAAACCTAGTGACCTGAATTCCATCCCCAGAGACTGTAAATTGTCCTCTGACCTCCACAATATGCACAGTATAGCATGTGTGAATGCCCCTCCCCATATACCTGATATCACATGTTATGCATTAGGAAGAATAGGAAGAGACAGATCATTGGAATTGCTGCAAGACACCAGAATGAGTTTAGTAGACCCTAAGGGCTAAGGAGGATATGAATAAGCAAAGGGCAGTCTGTGGGGGTGTTTGGTTCTAAACATGAGTCAGAGCAGAGTTGGCAAGGATCGTAAGGAGTGGGGGCCTACCAGTGGAGCATTCCTCAGCTCAATGGCATATCCTCAGGGGGAGGGGGGAGCGCGTTTGAGATATGTGTCATGCCACCGGCTGGGATGCTTTTCCATCTGGGCAGGTTTGGTTTTAGGTGCCTGTCCACAAGCCAGTTGATGAGTAGCCCTGCAAGGCCCTCACTGCTACCTGAAAGGCAGCAAGTCACCAGCATAGGGGCCCTTACTGATCTAATGGAACTGGACTATGACATAGTAAGCTCTCAACTCTCATCTAGTCTGCTAGAACAGACTCTGTCCCAAGGTCCCAACTTTTCTCTTTACCTTCAGATGGAGTGCCGTCAGTAAAGTGGAGGGAGCCATAGCCAATCGACTGTTGGTATGGTTTACTGCGCCCCAGCACTTTTCAAAATAAAAGTTTTTGTGTATAATATAAGTCCTACCATGTAGAAACAAGTAAAAAATGATGCCTCTCAACAAATGTACGTATACAGTTACGAAAAGTTTTTAGAAACAGAACCCGGAGAGGCAGAGCTGCAGCAGCCTCATCACTCAGCAAGCCAGTCCCCAAACCAAACTCAGAACACACAAGATGCTGCCAAAGCCCAAATCTGTCTGAAAACACCTCTTACTCCCAGCCTTCCCAGCTTCCCAGCCTCCCCAGCCTCCCAGCCTCCCCAGCCTCCCCAGCCTCCCCAGCCTCCCCAGCCTCCCCAGCCTTCCCAGCCTCCCCAGCCTTCCCAGCCTTCCCAGCCTTCTGCCTGACAAGAAGGCATATCAGGCAGGGTCAGCTACTGCCTGACATCAGCTGAAGCACGAACAGGAACAGGATGAAAGACAACCTGCAGATGGAGTCCGGATGAGGAGGGAGAAGTGGGATTTAACCGGGGTGTGAGCTTTCAGCGCCCTCTTTCACTCTCTCCTCTCCAGCTGCAGCAGCAGAGGACTGTTTCCCCTCACTCGGCACCTCTTGCTTGGGACAGAGTGTTGTGTCTGTCTGTTTAGCTGAAGAGTGATCTGCTGAATCTGCTCCAGGAATTTCCTGGCCTGGGACCCCACTGGGGGGTTGGGCCTGGGGTACAGGCTGATAGGCCACTTGTCTTGCTGAAGGTGTGCACACAGAGTCTCTTTAAGCTTTCCATGCAGGAATATCTTCCCTGTATTAGTTTCTTTGTTCAATTCAGCATTTATCAGTTGGACTCCATTTCCCAAGGCAGATACTGGGAACAATAGGAAAAGAACTATGGCACAGGATTGGACCCCCTCTATTCTTGGCTGGTCTCCATTTATTTTAATATGTTACCTTATTTCACTTCTCTCTGTCACTAGGGTACAATGCACCTTTCTTATATCTGAGAGTGCCCCATTTTGTCACCAATTTGTCTTCATTGTAGAATGTATAGCACTTATGTTTTCTTCCGTACCATTTTTTATTGAAATAATTTCAGGTACTATAAAATTCAACCTTTTAAAATATGCAGTCTAATGAGTGTTAGCATATCCTTAATTGAAACCAATACAATCATCTCACTCCTGAATATGTTCATCTTGCCCAAAGGACATTCCATACTTACTAACAGTCACTATATTCTGACTCCTCTCCCCAGGTCCTGACATCCACTAACTTAATTTCTGTCTTTTCAGATTTATACTTTCAATTCATTTTATAGATGTAGAGTCATCAATGTGGTATTTGGGGACCAAGTTTATTCATGTAGTGTATTTGTTGTTGTTGTCTTGGTTTGGAAGAGGCTTATAACACTTCAAAACAGGCTTGTGTTAAACTCACTATTGTAGCCCAGGCTGGCTTTGAACTTTCAGCAAACCTCCTAGTCCACACCTTAGAACACTAGAATTAACATCCAACTCACTTATACTTTTTAAGAATATTTTTATTTATTCTTTGACAATGTCATGTTTCTATATATCTTTATCATATCCACCTCAACTCCTCATCCCATCTTCCACGGTGTTTCCTGGGCCTTCGAGGGGGTAGTTGATATCGACGTCCCATTTAGGGCTGGGCACTCAACAGTCACTTACCAGTAATGCCACTGCACGACCAGAAGCAAAACCACCAAAAGCCTTCTCTTACCAAAGTTGAAAACAGGCCTAAATCTATGAGCATAAACATAAATAGTTATTAGGCTGTTTGGCAACCTGTTCGTTTAGCAAAACAACGGTAGTGGGTTTCTCACTAGGGCTTATGGCCTCCTTAACCAAGGACTTTGACCAGGTCCACAATAGTAGACACAGATTTCTTCCTCCACAGCAGGTCTTAAAAGACAGTCGGAAAGCAATTGGTTAATTAGTTAATTAGAAACATCAGTTTCCGGCTTCCCTGCTGGCTTCCGATTCTACTCACCGCAGTGGACATCAAGTGAAGAAGTAGTTAGGTGAAGAGGTGAGACTAAGGCTTGGCTATGATTGGAGGGAAGTAAGATGCTAAGTGAATGGAGAAATCGAGCAGAATCCTAAACTGAACATTTTTATGCAAGCCTTTCTGGAAAGCAGCTCAGATGCAGATTCAAACAAGATGAAGCTCAATGAGATCAACACTCATCTTTGTTTAGCAAGTCCGCAAGATATAGAGCAGGAAAGGGCATTGGAAGTGATATGCTGGGAGAAGGAGCTCAACTTGTGTTTCTCTTTCGTGGCTGTGGAAACCACCCACAATGACAAATCCATTTGTGACTATTCTGACCCTTAAAATCCTCCTGTCTGAGCACTCTTCAGCGATCCAAAGCCGAATTCAGCATGTGGGTGTGATAAGTGGCTCTAGCTAGAAACAAATGTTGGGACAGAAATTACATTTGTCAACTTGGGGAGATGGCTGGTCCAGTAAGACCACTTACTACACAAACACGAGGAGCTGAGTTCAAGTCTAAAAACTCTACTTAAAAAGCCATTTGTGCTCACAAACACTTATAATCCTAGGGCTCTTGGGACCAAAGACAGGAGGATAGTAGAGAACTGATGGCTGCCAGCCTAGTTCCAGGCTCAATGATAGACCTATCTCAAGGGAGGAAGACAGAGTGCTATAGCACATGTTCCTTTGCCTCCACTCCACCACCAGTTGTGGAAACCCACATATGCATACATATACATACATAAAAAGCAGGCAACACAGAGAGGCAAATACTAACACCAACTTGGCTATCACTGACAGGGAGAAGATGGGGTAAATGGAGTCCAGAGAACTAGGGCACAATAATATGAATTTAAGAGCTTGGAAATGAGTGACTAATCACCATCCAGGATCTGATAGCTTTTGAGAAATTCTACAAGAGATAACGACTGCATTTTACTTCATGAAGGTAAAAAGAAACATTGTTACTGTGTTGAAGGCCTGGATAATTTCTAACACAGTACATAATATTAGCTGATTAAATTATGGCTTCTCCTTTGGAGTTTAGTGAATACTTTGTACAGAAGCAGGATCTACCAGTGTAAGACCATGCTCACTGTAAGACCTATTCATTACATTCCAGCTCTTTCCTCATAAAAAATGCTTTCTGCCTTCAAGAAACCCCATCATTCCAAGCAAGTAATGATATAACAATAATTTTACATACTTATCAATAGTATGTAACCATTCTTATGTTGAAAACATTAGACATCTTGGTTACTTCTCACAAATCATGAAGCTGGTATTGTTAGCATCCCCATTCACAGATGGGAAAACTGAGGAAAAGAGCAATTGAGCAATCGACTCAGCTGCTAAGAACCAATAAATGATTATAACAAAGCTGAATATTAAACCCAGATAGGACATTCTGAAGTTAAGCATCGCCATCCACTTATAACAGAGTCCAGTGGCTACATTTTCAGCAGTCTCCCTAACATGAGTCTTGTGTTGGAAAAGTTCTACTTCCTTTATTCTGTTCCCTACAGTCTCATCATGCATAAAGCATCGAAGGGTCATGTCACAGTGTAATTAACAAGTGAACAATCTATTTTAAAATATGTGTTCCATTGGCATCCAGTATGAATTTTGTTGATGAAATTAGGGTACTCATTAAGGACCAGTGATAGGCCCTTCATAAAAGGAGCAACAGAATAATAAAGTTTTATGGGGACAGAGTTTGGTGAAGACCTGAAAATCATAATAATCTACTCTCAATGAATCTACTTAAGCCATCAATCCAAGGGGCCCTAGACTTGCAGCTCTGGAAGTATGAACCTAAATAGCATGTGTCACCATTACTTCTGGTGAACTCATTTGGTCTCACTGAGAATTTCAAGTGATCTGAACCCATAGACCTTAAACAATGTAACTTTATGGAAGGGAACAGCAGAATCCTATTGTAGGAGATAAAATCACCTACTTTCATCTAGCCTAACCACAATGGTCATCCTTCTACTCCTCATCTCACTACAGGATCACTTTGTCCGGGTCACAGGTGATTTCCTACAAGAACCCTTACTTGTGTCCTTTTTTTCTACTGAGCAAAGATTTAATAGGCCTGCTCATTCTTACACAATGATATATGGAATAGCCCTCACCCACACTTTTCCTAAGGATGCTGAATTAATGGGGTCAGGAGAAATGCCCACTTGCTGAAATAAGACTGTGAAAGTTATACTTATCTGTTCCACAAGTAGGAATAGAGCTAGGCTACAAATGGCCAGTTTTGTAGGACAGAATTATGAATTCTCAGAAGAGACCCAAGTGGTTATCTTATATATGTATATATGTGTCTAATTCACACTATCCCACATAAAATCATTTATCTCTCCGCAACACATAATTCCTTCATAAGTATTATGGCTTTCTTGTGTAGCTTTTCTTAAGGAATAGAGTGAATATGAATATCTACTCTTTAAAGAATATTATTATTATATTATTATTATTATTATTATTATTTATAGTATAGGAGTTCATAGTCATCTTATACCTTCTTATTTTTTTCATACTCTCTCTGTTAAGTCTTTTCATTTTCATATTCCCTCTCCATCCTGACATCTTGCCTCCTGAAATGGCCTGAATATATTCTAGTACTGTATCAGTGAAATATCACAAAAGCAGAAGTTATATTCAAGCTCACCCATGACACAAAGTATAAACAAGAGTAATGGCAGCAGAAAGGGTGTCCTTGTCTTTGTGATTAGCCCCTGATCCTTGGAAGTCCTAAGATGGTTTGTACTCATTTCATGACACTCTGAATTTGCATGTCTCCTGACCTCGAGGTTGCCTTTTCTGGGTAGCCAAGAATATTCTCACTAGGAAAACTGCTGTCTGGTGGTGAGGAGAATAGGAAAGGTAACAACCAGCATGAAGAATTCGGCTTCCAGAGAGTTCAGAGAATGATAGTACCAGGCAGGAAAAGTGATGTACCATAGAGTTTTTGGTAACATTTTCCAGCTACTCTGAAGAGAACAAAGGATAAAAGAAAGTAGGCTGTGACACAGGTATTCTCACTAAGATGTCAGTGGTAGTACTGTTGCATAAGAGACTTTTCCTAGGAAAATTCAGTGCATACACATCTATTTGCCTCAGGAAAGGAACCCACAACAGAACACACTAAGAGTTAAAGTATAGTTCAACTTGGCCAAGCGATGAGTTTTCACTGAGGTTATTAACAGGATCATTGGTGAGGATTTACTTACAGGAGTAAAGATGACTCGGAGGCATTGATAACATATATTTTTAAAATCAACAATAAAACACAAAGGCAACATAGGTGACAACAGTCACTAAAGCCACATCCTTGGATCTCTCTGCAAAACTTCCATGCAACACAACAGCTCCAAAAATCCCTTTTCTGCCACTTTCTGGCCAGCACCACTTCCTCCAATGGTTGTTTACTGTTTTGATAAACAGGGCAGGGGCTTTTAGAATTTTATAAGTATCAGCCTTCCCAGACATGTGACAACCTCCTGAGATTTACCTCCTTCAGGAGGGGGTGTTTTGATCCCCAGGAAAGTTTGTTAGATTGCAAAATCTAACTGCAAAGTGACAACCACTTAGGCAACAGGATGACTCTCCAACGTTAGACTTCAGTAAGAGAAAAAGTAGTAATAATATTTAAGGTAAGGAAGTCTTCTCTAAGCATCTCAGAAAATATAGCTCTGTTCATTTATAGGTCATTCCTTCTGTAAACGAGAGGGAATAAATGGGTTCTTTTCTAGCCCATTTGTAACAATATGTCTCAATGCTGGTCTGATTTCTTTGTGGTGTCTTTTTTCCACTACTTTTCATAGTGTTTTGTGGGAATTTAAGTAGAAACAGGGGACACAGAGAGACTAGAAGCTATGCAGCCTGGATACTTTTATTGTAGTATTCTCCTGAGGGGTCCTGGAGCCAGCTTGGGTTTACACTGATTTCCTGCCAGCTTTCAGCTAGGAGCACTGAAAATGTTCCAAGGATAGTTGGTTCAAAGCCCAGCCACCTCAGAAAATCTGGGAAAGGAGAGTATAGAGACTGGGTGGCTTTTCTTGCTTATGTGGTTGGAAGCATGCTGTGTTGGCCCTATAAAGATTTAAGAGGAGATTTGAGACATGTGCCCCATTCTTAGATAGAAAAACATAAACAAGGGAAAGTGGCTTGTGTGACATTAGAGGGAATTGATACTGGGCTGCCATTATGATTCATAGATACTATTCTAAAATTTTAGCACCTGTTTGTGAAAATAATGCACCCTGGAAGGCAGAAAAACTATTTGTGACTCTACTTTCCTACTGAACAGCTCTGTAACATGTGTCAAATCTTTTGGGGTTATCTGTGCCTTCATTTTCATAACTCTCTCCCCCAAACCATTAAGAATATTAGAAGAGTAAAACCAAGATACTGAGATAGTTTTGTAGTATAATAATTGGTGGAAGCTTGACTATAATTTCTCTCATTTGCTTTACTTTCCATTCTCCCCTGTCTTCTGCTACCTCCCCTATTCTGCCGAGTAGATTAGTACACACCAAGTGCCACATTATCTACTCAGAGGACTACTACCAAAGAAGACTCAAGGTTTTACATCCAGTGGGAAACTTATCCCTGCAGGTACCCTGCCACTGGTGCCATTGAAGGCACAGTTGAAATGAATCCACATTCTTTTGAGGCTAAATATTTCCAAAGGGTGTGTGTGTGTGTGTGTGTGTGTGTGTGTGTGTGTGTGTTCCAAAAGATCTGCCAGCTTCTGTGAGAGTCATGGCAAATATTGTTTTATAGGTCATTGTATGTTTCCTTTACCACAAATGCTGAGATTTGGAATAATTAGAGCCCAGGGGACAAATGGCCCTGGTTCTGTCCTTTTCTCAAAGAGTTCCACTCATTTCTGCCAGCTGCAGCTGTCTGCTTGTATGCACACATGGGCAGGGCCAGGGACTCACGGTCCAGACAGAAAGTCAATTAGTATGAAACAAAATCTTTCTTAAAGCGTTCTTGTTTTTAAGGCAAAATTCAGGAACTATCCTGACATGCTCTAAGGTCATGGGTAAGTAGTTAACATCGGAGGGAAGAAGTCAAGGTCAGATCAACTTATACAGAAAAGTAGAAAACTGAGTTTTTAGCCAAATCATTGAAGTTGATTAAAAGTGAAGTTTTCTGGTTATTTTAGGACACAGAATTGTAGTAAGATAATATAGCTTTCCTGGTTTGTTGGTTTGGGGTTTTGTTTTCATTAACTGGCCCTTTGCTTGTCATGGGTTTTAAGTGATTGGCACGTCTTTGATAGTGGATAAGAATGAATTTCAGAATCAGGTATCATTCAGTATCCTGGTGCTGCCAATCACAGGTTGTGTGACCCTGGACACATAAATTATTTTTATGTGATACTGCACATCAAACTTGAAGGCATGTGCTCTGCCACTGAACTATGCTACAACCCAAGTCATTAAATTTCTTAATTCTTACTTTCTTCATCTATAAAATTGGCATGACCATGTATGCATTAGGATGTTATGGATGAAAACCAATGAAATAGTGTTCTAAAAACACCATTTGCATAATATGCATAACACTTAAGACTCAATAAATGTTAACTATTTTATATTATGATAATGATGACAAGTATTGTTGTTATTAGCCTTTATCAATTTTACCGCATCTTGAGAATGTCAGTTTGTTTTTAACAGTTATAGTGATGTGTAATTTATCCACATAAAGTGGACTCTTATTCATTGTATTTTTTACTGATAAAATCACCTTACTCCCTAAGCCACTCTCAAATGAAACTCACAGCTCCTGCTAGTTCACCTCCTCATCATCCTGTGAAAACTCTTTCCACACATCAATGATTAGTGACCTTGGAACATACCCATTACAATTTTGGCGTATATTCTCTGTGTGTGCATGTATGTATGAGGAGAGATGCAGAAAGACAGAGACAGAGATAAAGAGAGACAGAGAGACAGAGGCAGACACAGACGGAGATCAAGAGCATACATACTCATGCAATACCAAATATACTAAAGGACATCCAGTGAAAAAGTTCTAGAGATCATTCACTGTAAGTTAACTCACTGGGTGAATTAACTTTTTTCTGCTCTGTGACAGATGCATGCTAGACTCTGTCGAGTAGAAATACATGAAAGAGACTCAGTAGTCAAGAAATAATGCATGCAACATGTGTAAATAGGCTGACAGAAGGTGAAATTTAGTTTCAGGACACAGCATATTTTGAGTCTTGTTTTTGCTGTCTACTAGTTTTGTTACGTCAGGTAAGTCAATCTCATGATGTGTTTCTCTCCAATGAGAAATGAAGGTAAGAACCTAACATGCTTGGCATAGGTGGTTATACATCTCACTTTTAACAATGTATCTGCAGCCTTTTTGTAATGGTTTGCTATGTGACCATAGTCCACAGACACAGTAACATTCAAGTTCCAGATTGTGTGCTTTAGACATCAGGTGCTTTGAGAGGTCCACAGTGTGGGCTGGAGTCTTTGCACATCCTTGGGGAGAACAGGAGATGAGAGTTGAACCTTTATAGACAAGGACTTCAATAGGAGAAAAGAGTGAAGGAAGAAAGCTGTCTCAGTGGAGGAATTAATAAGTAACCACAGAGAAGTTGATGCAAATGCATGATAAACTATGTAAAACATTACAAGGGATATTGTTTCCAGAGCAGTTACAATAGACAATAAATGGTTCTTCTGAAGGCCTAAGAGAAAACTAAATACTAGTAGTACGGACTTCTTTTTAGGTACATTAATATCTTATCCATGCTGGACAAGTATAAGTTTAATCAAGGCAAAACCTTGTCCTCATTTCTCTAGTGCTTATGGTAGTGCTTGGCACGTAGCAAATGTTCAATAAATTCTAAAGAAAATCACACAGTCAGCTGTGATTTTTTCCGTGGCTGTTTTAACCTCTTGTGCTAGGATTGTGTTTTTAACTCTTTTTGTGTAGTACAGCCCCATCTGCTGTAGAGAATTATGAAATTTGTTGCAGTTTATGCCAATACTTGATGTGTCTTTTTTCCTTGTTTTCCTCCTCCACTCTGTTCCAGAAGACTCCTTACCACCGGTGAACAATAAGGTGACCAGTAAGTCATGCGAATACAATGGAACCACTTACCAACACGGAGAACTGTTCATGGCTGAAGGGCTCTTTCAGAACCGGCAACCCAATCAGTGCAGTCAATGTAGCTGCTCGGTAAGACCCTGCCTTCCAGTGCCGATGCCACTCTGTACCCAGATAGGGAAGTAGCTGCCTCTGCATCTGTGTTTTTATGGAAGCTGACACTATCAGGCGTTTGAGTGAAGATGAGTTGAATTGAAATAGTGAGCCTCCCTGCCTGTTCAAGTTAGAACAACTGTCAAAAAGGTCCAAATCAATTATAGCCAAGGCTTACAGCCATGAGAGTGCTAAAATGAGCAAAGATGAGCTGTTTAATTTAATCAGCATGCAGTTTCCTAAGTGTTTATATCACCTAGCCCTTTACCTTAAGGATTCATAGCTATTGAAGTCTTGGTGATGCCGTAGGTGCACACTACTATTGCTCTAGGACCACTTGATCCAATTTTCAAGAAAACTGGGCATCTATTTGTTCCTTTCCTATTTCTAGGCATTTCATACCTGGAATATATTGTTATTCTTTTCATCTTATCACCAATAGGTAGTCATTCTCAATTTTGTACAATGAGAAAATTACGTTAATGTCTGATCACAATAATTCCAATACACTGTCACTGTGTACACTTTATAGAGTCTAGCATCTATGTCCATTCCTAATTGTTCAGTACAGAGAATGTTAGACCAAACAATAAAATAGAGTAGATATTTAGAATGAAGCAGAAGAGGAGCAATCAATGGATCTTTAGAGCTAGTGGATTCTGGAAATGGGGGGATCAGTTTTGAGGACATGGATCCTAGTAGGATTCTCTAGCAGATGTCCCCTTATGCCCTTGAGTGTATATGAATAGTACAAATGGACTTAATCGCTTGCAAAAAAAGGACAAGACATTAGGAGGGGTTGGGGATGGGGGTGAATAGGGGGAGTTAGGGGAAGAGTAAGGATTGGATTTGACCAAAATACGTTAGTATGCATGTGTGAAATTCTCAAAGCATTAGTAAAACTGTATGCTTTTAACTATTAGAGGGCGGTACTAGAAGAGTGCCTCAAGTTGGAGAAGAAGCTGAGCTACACAGCAAGAACTTGCCTCAAAAAAATGACAACAAAAAGATAAACAAAAGATGAAACTGAAAGGAACTTAGAAACATCTTTACTAATTGACAGAGGCTATATAAACACTGGATAATCGAGGAAAATGGTAGAATCTCTCCCAGTTGGAACTTTTAGTGAAAACGTGGTATCTCAGTAATGTGAGAGAATATTATTGTGACATTGTTTCTCTAATGGCCTTCCTGGCCTTAGTAGCATGTGTATTCAAGAAAAAAAAAAAAAACCCACAAAGTTTTCTGGGTAACATTTAAAAGGTAGAATTTTAGGACATTTGAATAATTTAACTTACAGATACAACTCCCAGTAAAACAGCTCCTCTCCCTTACTTAACATGGGATTGAGCTCTGGAATTAAGATAACCTTGTATAATTTTATTCCCCACAAAAATACCTTGCGTTTTTGGTTTTGAGAGAAGACGCTACTAAATTTTTTTAAATAGTAGCTATAACACAAATCCTGATTTCGATACACTCTCTACAGCCAGCTTGAGATATGATAAGGACCAAAGAAATAACACTAAGAGAGAGGAACAAGATTGTGAGGGTTTCGAGGCTGGTGACATCCCTCCAGGAACACTGTTTCTTTGAGTCAGGATACCTGACAAAGATTGTGAACTTTTTGGAGAGTTCATCTTTTTTCATGAAGAAATAGGAAGTAGGGAAGGAAACAGCCCCAGCAAAATGATGGAAGAGTCTAAAACAAACTCTAAGAGGGAGAACATTGCCGTGTTCTCAGTCCTCACTATATCCCTGGTACTAATGTAATTCCTGAAAAAATACTTATCTCAGATCATCCTAGAAGGAATTCTCCTTTTCCTTGGCAGGAGGGGAATGTGTACTGTGGTCTCAAGACTTGCCCCAAACTGACCTGTGCTTTCCCAGTCTCTGTTCCAGATTCTTGCTGCCGAGTATGCAGAGGTAAGTGTCTTATATTCCAAGAATCTGAATACTGCCATCCTAAGTAGCAGAATTTAGGAAAGAGCAAAATATCTGTTTGGTTTCTCTGCCTTTGTTTATAGAGATACTCTCAAATTATATATCAAATGGACACATCATCACCTCAACCTAGTCTTTCCTTCATTTGCATCTATGTTTGGCTTTACAGTGGTACTGTATTCTCTTTCTAAGTTCCTGAGCTCACACTTAATTACCTTAACTTGTTCTTTGTTGCCTTTTCTCAAGTTGCCAAATCTACCAACATGCCTTTCTCGTCCGTCCCAGTAGCAATATTAATATTTTCTTCTTTAGATGCGCACAATCAGTGAATGTATTAACTATGACCTGTGTGCTAAATTAAAACTAAACCATGCCCAAGGCTATGTCTATAATATATGCATATGAGATATTGCTAGACTGTGTATTATCTCTATATGAATTACAAAAGGAACCCCATACTTAGGACACTCTCTTGTCATTCTCCAGAAAGCCCTTATACCTTCATTTGTGATACCCTGGGTCAGGACAAAACCTAATGTAGCCATAGCAAAGAAATGTTTTTTGACCTTTCAGAACTCATATTTCACCAGAGAAGACACAAATAAATAAATAAGCAAGCAAATATCTATATACATACAGAATAAATATTATTAAGGTAATAAATTAAAATATTTTAAAATTCAGAGGTTTACACTTTAGTTGTAAGGAAGGCACTGGATAGAGAATCTTGAAACTCAAACCTGAAAGATGAAAAGGAGTTGTCCATGCAAAGAGCCTGGGGAAGAAAATTCCAGACAGAAATGAAAAATAACTAGTTCTAAGGCCTCAGGAAAGGAGTGCTTGGAGCATTCCAAGAGTCTGAGGAACAGTGTGGCTGGAATAAGGTGGTTGAAACTGGCAAGATATGAGATGGAGCCAAGGAGAAGAACAGAAGTTAGGACATGCAAGTTTTTAGTGCCCTGAGAAAACCAGTGGAATCTTGTGAGCAAGAGTGCTGCACGGTTCCAAAAAAGGTTCCAAAAAGGTCCCCAGTGTTCTTTTGTCCAGGTTTTATTCAAGGGAAGCCATAATACAGGAGGAGAGACCTGAAACGTTGGAAGAGTG
>NW_023045518.1:94817-147665 GCF_011762505.2 Arvicanthis niloticus | reverse complement strand
GAGGACAGAATGTCATCCATAAAGAAAAGAGAAAAGAAGGGCATCTAGAGAGAGGAGCTGATAGACAGGCATCCAGAGAAAGAAGAGAACAGAAGGGCATACAATACAAATAGAGGAGAAGAAAGAAAGGCATCCAGAGAGAGGAGAGTACAGAAGGGCATCTGGAGAAAGGAGAAGGCCAAAGAGCATACTGAGAGAGGAGGGAACAGATGTGCATCCAGAGAGAGAGGAGAGTACAGAAGGTCATCTGGAGAGAGAAGACAGAAGGGCATCCAGAGAGAGGAGGGAAGAGTAGAGCATAAAGACAGTGGAGAGGACAGTAGGGCATCCTGACAGAGGAGAGGACAGAAGGGCATCTGGAGAGATGAGAAGACAGAAGAGCATTCAGAATTAAGTGAAAACAGAAGTGCATCTAGAGAGAGGAGAAGACAGAAGAGCATCCAAAGAAAGGAGAGGACAGAAGGGCATCCGGAGAGAGGAGAGAAAAGATTTACATCCAGAGAGGAGAGGACCGAAGTCCATCCCGAGAAAGTGGTGGACAGAAGGGCATCCAGAAAGAGCAGAGGACAGAATGGCATCTGAAGAGAGAAAAAGACAGAAGGGCATCCAGAAAGAGGAGAGAATGGAAGGATATCCAGGTAGTGGAGACGAAAGAAGGGCATCCAGAGAGAGTAGAGAACAAAAGGGCACCTGGAAAGAGGAGAGAGCAGAAGGTCACCCTGAGAGAGTAGACGACAGAAGGGAATCCTGAGAGAGGAGAGAAAAAAGGGCATCCAGGGAGAGGAGAGAAGAAAAAGGCATTCACAGAGAGGAGAAGACCGAGGGGCATCCAGAGAGAGGAGAGAACAGAAGGGCATTCAGAGAGAGGAGAAGACAGAAGGCCATCCAGAGAGAGGAGAAAATAGAAGTGCATCCAGAGAGAAAAGAGGAAAGAAGGGCATCCACAGAGAGGAGATTAAAAATGGCATCCAGAGAGAGGAGAATATTAAGGGGCATCCAGAGAGAAGAGAGGACAGAAGGACCTACATAGAAAGGAGAAGACAGAAGGGTATCCAGATCGTGGAGAGGACAGAAGGGCATCCAGAGAAAGGAGAAGAGAGAAGGGAATATACAGAAAGGAGAGAACAGAGGGGTATCCAGAGAGGGGAGAGAACAGAAGGGCATCCAGTGAGATGAGAAAGCAGAAGGGCATCCTGAGATAGGAGCAAACAGAAGGGCATCAAAAAAGAGGAGAGAACAGAAAGGCATCCAGCGAGAGAAGAGAAAAAAGGGCATCTGAGAGGATAGAACAGAAGAGAATCCAGAGAGAGGATAGGACAGAAGGGCATGCAGAGAGAGGAGAGAACAGAAGGGCATCCAGAGAGAGGAGAGAACAGAAGGGCATCCAGAGAGAGGAGTGGAGAAAATTACATCCGAAGGGAAGAGAAACAGAAGGGCATCCAGAAAGAGGTTAAGACAGAATGGCATCCATAGAGAGGAGAAGACAGAAGGGCATCCAGAGAGAGGAGAGGACAGAATGGCATCCGGAGAGAGGAGAAAAAAAGAAAAGCATCCAGAGAGAAGAAATACAGAAAGCATCCAGTAAGAGGAGAGAAAATAAGGGCATTTAGACAGAAGAGAGAAAAGAAGACAATCTAGAGAGAGGAGAGGACAGAAAGGCATCCAGAGAGAAGAGAGAAGAGAAGGGCATCCAGAGAGAGGAGATGAGAGAAGTGCATCTCAAGAGAGGAGAAGAGAGAAGGGAATCCAGAGAGAGGAGAGAACAGAAGGTAATCCAGAGAAAGGAGAGGAATCCAGAGAGAGGAGAAAATTGAAGGGCATCCAGAAAGAGGAAGAGAGAGAAGGGCATAAGGAGACAAGAAAAAACAGAAAGGCATCCAGAGAGAGGAGAGAACAGAAGAGCATCCAGAGAGAAGAGAGAACAGAGGGCATCCAGAGAGAGGAGGGATAGGAAGGGCATCCAGAGAGAGGAGAAGAAAGAAGGACATCTAGAGAGAGAAGAGGACAGAAGGGAATCCAGAGAGAGGAGAGGACAGAAAGGCATCCATAGAGAGGAGAGTACAAAGGATATCCAGGGAGAGGAGCGAACTGAAGGCATCCAGAGAGGAGAGGACAGGAGGGCATCCGGAGTGATGAGAGAACAGAAGGGCATCCAGAGATTAGAGAAAACCGAAGGGCATCCATACAGAGGAGAGAACAGAAGAACAACCAGAGAGAGGAGAGAACAGAAGGGCATCCAGAGTGAGGTTAGAAGAGAAAAGCTTCCATAGAAAGGATAGAACAGAAATGCATCCAGATAAGGGAGATAACAGAACGTCATGAAGAGAGAGGAGAAGACAAAAGGTCATCCAGAGAGAGGGCAGAAGAAAAGGGCATTCCAGAGAGAGGAATGACAGAAGGGGTTCCAGAGAGAGGAGAGGACAGAAGGGCATACACAGCGAGGAGAGAAGAAAAGGGAATTTTGAAAGAGGAGATGAGAGATGGGCATGCGGAGAGAAGAGAAGAGAAGAGAAGAGAAGAGAAGAGAAGAGAAGAGAAGAGAAGAGAAGAGAAGAGAAGAGAAGAGAAGAGAAGAGAAGAGAAGAGAAGAGAAGAGAGAAGGGCATTCAGAGAGAGGAGAGAACATAAGGGCATCCAGTGAGAGGAGAAAACAGAAGGGAATCCAGAGAGAGGAGAGAACAGAAGAGCATCCAGGAGAGGAGAACACAGAAGGGCGTCTGGAAAGAAGAGCAAACAGAAGGGCATCCAGAAAGAGGAGAGAACAGAAGGGCATCCAGATAGAGGAGCGGACAGAGAGAGGAGAGAACCGAAGTGTATCAGAAGAGGAAAGAACAGAAGGGCATCCAGAGAGAGGAGAAGACAAAAGGACATCCAGAGACAGAAGAGGACAGAATGGCATCAGGAGAGAGGAGAGGACAGAAGGGCATCCAGAGAGAGGAGAGAATAGAAGGGTATCAAGTAAGAGGAAAGGGCAGAGGAGCATCCAGGGAGAAGAGAAGATAGAAAGGCTTTCTGAGAGATGAGAGAAAAGAAGAACAGCAAGTGAGAGGAGAGGACAGAATGGCATCAAGTGAGAGAAGAGAACAGAAGGGCATCCATAGAGAGGAGAAGACAGAAGTGCATCCAGTGCGAGGAGTGAACTAAATTACATACGAAGAGAAGAGAAAACAGAAGGGCATCCAGAAAGAAGAGAGGACAGAATGCCATCCATAGGGAGGAGAAGACAGAAGGGCATCCAGAGAGAGGAGAGGACAGAATGGCATCCAGAGTGAGTAGAAGACAGAAGGTCATCCAGAGCCAGAAGAGAACAGAATGGCATCCAGAGAAAGGAGAAGACAGAAGTGCATTCAAAGAGAGGAGAGGAAAGAAGGGCATACAGAGAGAGAAGAGAACCGAAGGGCATACATAGAGAGAAGAAGAAAGATGGGCATCCGGAGAGAGGTGAGAACAGAAGGTCTTCTGGAGAGAGAATAGAACATAAATGCATCCAGAGAGAGGAGACAACAGAATGGCATCCAGAGAGAAGAGAATACAGAAGTGCATCCATAGAGAGGAGTGTACAGAAGGACATCCAGAGAGAAGAGAGAACAGAAGGGCATCCAGAGAGAGGAGAGAACAGAAGGACATCCAGAAAGAAGAGATTACAGAAGTGCATCCAAACAGAGGAGAAGACAGAAGGTCCTCAAGAGAGAGGATGGAACAAAATGGCATCCAGAGAGAGAAAAGACAGAAGGCATTCCAGAAATATTAGAAGACTGATGGGCATCCAGAGAGAGGAGAGAACATAAGGGCATACAGAAAGTGGAGAATACAGAAGGGGATCCAGAGAGAGGAGAGAATAGAAGGGCATTCAGAGATAGGAGAGAACAAAAGGGCATCCAGAGAGAGGAGAGAATAGAAGGGCATTCAGAGATAGGAGAGAACAAAAGGGCATCCAGAGAGAGGAGAGAACAGAAGAGCATCCGGAGAGATGAGATAACAGAAGGGCATCCAGAGAGAGAAGAGAATAGAAGTGCATCCGGAGAGAGGAGAGGACAGAATGGCATCCAGAGTGAGTAGAAGACAGAAGGTCATCTAGAGCCAGGAGAGAACAGAAGGGCATCCAGAGAAAGGAGAAGACAGAAGGGCATTCAAAGAGAGGAGAGGAAAGAAGGGCATACAGAGAGAGAAGAGAACAGAAGGTGATACATAGAGAGAAGAAGAAAGATGGGCATCTGGAGAGAGAAAAGAACAGAAGGTCTTCTGGTGAAAGAATAGAACATAAATGCATCCAGAGAGAGGAGAGAACAGAAAGGCATCCAGAGAAAAGAGATTACAGAAGTGCATCCAGAGAGAGGAGAAGACGGAAGGTCCTCAAGAGAGAGAATCGAACAAAAGGGCATCCAGAGAGAGAAAAGACAGAAGGAATTCCAGAAATGAGAAGACAGTTGGGCATCCAGAGAGGGGAGAATACAGAAGGGCATGCAGAAAAAAGAGAGACAGAAAGGCATTAGGAGAGGAGAGAACAGAAGGGCATCCAGAGGGAGGAGAGAACAGAAGGGCATCCAGAGAGAGGAGAGAATAGAAGGGCATTCAGAGATAGGAGAGAACCAAAAGGCATCCAGAGAGAGGAGAGAACATAAGGGCATCCAGAGAGATGAGAGGTCAGAAGGGCATCCAGAGAGAGGAGAGGACAGAAGGGCATACAAAGAGAGGAGAATACAGAAGGGCATCCAGAGAGATGAGAAGACAGAAGTGCATCCAGAGAGAGGAGTGGACAAAAGGGCATCCTGAGAGAAAAGAGAACAGAAGGGCATCTGGAGAGAGGAGAGTACAGAAATGAATTCAGAGAGAGTAGGAGACAGAAGGGCATCCTGAGAGAGGAGAAGACAGAAGGACATTCAGAGAGAAGAGATGAAATAATTGAATCAAGAGAGAGGAGAGAAAAGAATAGAATCCACAGAGAGGAGAAGACAGAAGGGCATCCTGAGAGAGGAGAGAACAGAAGGGCATCCAGAGAGAGGAGAAGACAGTAGATCATCCAGAGAGGGGATCGAACAAACGGGCATCCAGAGAGAGGAAAGATAGAAGAGCATCCAGAACAAGGACAGGACAGAAGGGCATCCAGAGAAAGAAGAGAACAGAGGGGCATCCAGAGAAGGGAGAGAACAGAAGGGCATCCAGTGAGAGGAGAAAGCAGAAGGGCGTCCCGAGAGAGGAGCAAACAGAAGGGCATCGAAAAAGAGGATAGAACAGAAAGGCATCCAGCGAGAGAAGAGACAAAAAGGGCATCCGAGAGGATAGAACAGAAGAGCATGTAAAGAGAGGATAAGACAGAAGGGCATGCAGAGAGAGGAGAAGACAGAAGGGCATCCAGAGAGAAGAGAAGAAAGAAGGGCATCTGAGAGAGGAGAGAACAGAAGAGCATCCAGAGAGAGGAGAGAACAGAAGAGGAGAAGACAGAAGGGCATCCCTAGAGGATAGTAAACAGAAGGGTATCCAGAAAGTGGAGAGAACAGTAGGGCATCCAGAGAGAGGAGAGAAGAGAAGGGCATACAGAGAGAGGAGAGAACTGAAGGGCAACTTAAGATGAGAGAACAGAAGGGCATCCAGAGAGATTAGAAGAAAGAAGGGCATCCACAGAGTGGAGAGTACAGAAGGGCATCCAGAGAGAGGAGAGAAGAGAAGGGCATCTAGAGAGAGGAGATGAGAGAATTGCATCTGAAGAGAGGAGAAGGAGGAAGGGCATCCAGAGAAAGGATAGAACATAAGGGCATCCAGTGAGAGGATAAGACAGAAGAGCATCGGGAGAGAGGATAAACAGAAGGGAATCCAGAGATAGGACAGAAGTGAAGGGCATCCAGAGAAAGGAGGGGACAGAATGGAATCCAGAGGGAGGAGAGAACAGAAAGTCATTTAGAGAGAGGAAGAGACAGAAGCCATCTGGAGAGAGGAAAGAACAGAAGGGAATCAAGAGATAGTAGAGGACAGAAGGGCATCCAAAGAGAGGAGAGAAGAGAAGGGCAATCAAAGAGAGGAGAAGACAGAAGGGCATCCAGAGAGAGAAGAGGGCAGAAGGGCAACCAGAGAGAGGAGAGGATAGAAGGGCATCAAGAGAGTAGAGAGAACAGAAGACAGAAAGAGAGTTTAGAGTAGAGAAGGGCATCCAGAGAGAGGAGAAGACAGAACTGCATTGAGAGAGGAGTGCACAGAAGGGCATCCGGAGAAAAGAGAGAACAGAAGGGCCTCCAGATAGAGGAGAGGACAGAAGGGGATACATAGAGAGAAGAATACAGAAGGCTATCTAGAGAGAGGAGCGGACAGAAGGGCATCCGTAGAGAGGAGAAGACAGAAGGTCATCCAGAGACAAAATGTCATCCAGAGAGAGGGGAGAAAAAAGGGCATCCAGAGAGAGGAATGACAGAAAAGGATCCAGAGAGAGGAGTGGAATATGGGCATCCATACAGAGGAGAAAACAGAAGGGCATCCAGAGAGAGGAGAAAACAAAAGAACATCCGGAGAGAGGAGAGGTCAGAAGGGCATCCAGAGAGAGAATAGAAGGGAATCCAGAGAGAGGAGATGAGAGAAGGGTATCCGGAGAGAAGAGAAGGGAGAAGGGCATTCAGAGAGAGGAGAGAACAGAACTGCACCCAAAGAGAGGAAAAGACAGAAGGGCATCAGGAGAGAGGAGAAAACAGAAGGGCATCTGTAGAAAGGAGAGGAAAGAAGGGCATCCAGAGACAGGAGGGGACAGAAGGGCATCCGGAGGGAGGAAAGAACAGAAGGGCATCCAGAGAGAGGAGAGAACAGAAGAGCATCCAGAGAGTGGAGAGGACAAAGGGGCATCCAGAGAGAGGAGAGAACAGAAGGGCTTCCAGAGAGAGAAGAAGACAGAAGGGCATCCAGAGAGAGAAGAGGACAGAAGGCCATCCAAAGAGAAGAGATATCAGAAGCATATCCGGAGAGAGGAGAGTACAGAAGGGCATCCAGAGAGTGGAGAAGTTAGAAGGGCATCCAGAGAGAAGAGAAGAAAAAGGTCATCCGAGAGAGGAGAGAACAGAAGAGCATCCAGAGAGAGGAAAAGACAGAATGGCATCCAGAGAGAAGGGAAAACAGAAGGGCATCTGAGAGAGGAGAGAACAGAAGAGCATCCAGGTAGAGGAAAAGACAGAAGGGCAACCAGAGAGAGGAGAGGATAGAAGGGCATCAAGAGAGTAGAGAGAACAGAAGACAGAAAGAGAGTTTAGAGTAGAGAAGGGCATCCAGAGAGAGGAGAAGACAGAACTGCATTGAGAGAGGAGTGCACAGAAGGGCATCCGGAGAAAAGAGAGAACAGAAGGGCCTCCAGATAGAGGAGAGGACAGAAGGGGATACATAGAGAGAAGAATACAGAAGGCTATCTAGAGAGAGGAGCGGACAGAAGGGCATCCGTAGAGAGGAGAAGACAGAAGGTCATCCAGAGACAAAATGTCATCCAGAGAGAGGGGAGAAAAAAGGGCATCCAGAGAGAGGAATGACAGAAAAGGATCCAGAGAGAGGAGTGGAATATGGGCATCCATACAGAGGAGAAAACAGAAGGGCATCCAGAGAGAGGAGAAAACAAAAGAACATCCGGAGAGAGGAGAGGTCAGAAGGGCATCCAGAGAGAGAATAGAAGGGAATCCAGAGAGAGGAGATGAGAGAAGGGTATCCGGAGAGAAGAGAAGGGAGAAGGGCATTCAGAGAGAGGAGAGAACAGAACTGCACCCAAAGAGAGGAAAAGACAGAAGGGCATCAGGAGAGAGGAGAAAACAGAAGGGCATCTGTAGAAAGGAGAGGAAAGAAGGGCATCCAGAGACAGGAGGGGACAGAAGGGCATCCGGAGGGAGGAAAGAACAGAAGGGCATCCAGAGAGAGGAGAGAACAGAAGAGCATCCAGAGAGTGGAGAGGACAAAGGGGCATCCAGAGAGAGGAGAGAACAGAAGGGCATCCAGAGAGAGAAGAAGACAGAAGGGCATCCAGAGAGAGAAGAGGACAGAAGGCCATCCAAAGAGAAGAGATATCAGAAGCATATCCGGAGAGAGGAGAGTACAGAAGGGCATCCAGAGAGTGGAGAAGTTAGAAGGGCATCCAGAGAGAAGAGAAGAAAAAGGTCATCCGAGAGAGGAGAGAACAGAAGAGCATCCAGAGAGAGGAAAAGACAGAATGGCATCCAGAGAGAAGGGAAAACAGAAGGGCATCTGAGAGAGGAGAGAACAGAAGAGCATCCAGGTAGAGGAAAAGACAGAAGGGCATCAGGAGAGAGGAGAAAACAGAAGGGCATCTGAGAGAGGAGAGAACAGAAGAGCATACAGAGTGAGGAGAGAACAGAAGGGCATCCAGGAGAGGAGAGAACAGAAGGGCATCCCTAGAGAATAGTAAACAGAATGGCATCCAGAAGAGGAGAGAAAAGAAGGGTATCCAGATAGAGGAGAGGACAGAAGGGCATACAGAGTGAGGAGAGAACTGAAGGGTATATGAAGAGGAGAGAACATAAGGGCATCCAGAGAGAGGAGAAGTCAAAAGTGCATCCATAGATAAAAGAGGACAGAATGGCATCTGGAGTGAGTAGAAGACAGAAAGTCATCCAGATCCAGGAGAGAAAAGAAGTTCATCCAGAGAGAGGAGATGACACAAGGGCATCCGGAGAGATGAGAAGACAGAAGGGCATTCAGAGAGAGGAGAGAACAGAAGAGCATCCAGTTAGAGGAAAAGACAGAAGGGCATCAGGAGAGAGGAGAAAACAGAAGGGCATCTGTAGAAAGGAGAGGAAAGAAGAGCATCCAGAGACAGGAGAGGACAGAAGGGCATCCGGAGGGAGGAAAGAACAGAAGGGCATCCAGAGAGAGGAGAGAACAGAAGAGAATCCAGAGAGTGGAGAGGACAAAGGGGCATCCAGAGAGAGGAGAGAACAGAAGGGCATCCAGAGAGAGGAGAGGACAGAAGGCCATCCAAAGAGAGGAGATATCCGAAGGGCATCCAGAGAGAGGAGAGTACAGAAGGGCATCCAGAGAGAAGAGAATTAAAAGGTCATCCGAGAGAGGAGAGAACAGAAGAGCATCCAGAGAGAGGAAAGACAGAATGGCATCCAGAGAGAAGAGAAAACAGAAGGGCATTCGAGAGAGGAGAGAACAGAAGAGCATACAGAGAGAGGAGAGAACAGAAGGGCATCCAGGAGAGGAGAGAACAGAAGGGCATCCCTAGAGAATAGTAAACAGAATGACATCCAGAAGAGGAGAGAAAAGAAGGGCATCCAGATAGTGGAGAGGACAGAAGGGCATACAGAGAGAGGAGAGAACTGAAGGGTATATTAAGAGCAGAGAACAGAAGGGCATCCAGAGAGAGGAGAAGTCAAAAGTGCATCCAGAGATAAAAGAGGACAGAATGGCATCTGGAGTGAGTAGAAGACAGAAAGTCATCAAGTTCCAGGAGAGAAAAGAAGTTCATCCAGAGAGAAGAGATGACAGAAGGGCATCCCGAGAGATGAGAGAATAGAAGGGCATCCAGAGACAGGAGAGGACAGAAGGTCATCCAGAGAGAAGGGAGTACAGAAGGGCATCCTAAGAGAAGAGAAGATAGAAGGGCTTCCCGAGAGATGAGAGAACAGAGGAGCAGCAGGAGAGAGGAGGAACAGAAGGGCATCAAGAGAGAGGAGAGTACAGAAGAGCATCCAGAGAGAGGAGGAACAGAAGGGCATACAAAGAGAGGAGGGAACTGAAGGGTATATGAAGAGGAGAGTACCAAAGGGCATCCAGAGAGAGGAGAAGAGAGAAGGCCATTGGTAGACAGGAGAGGAATTTCGGGCATCCAGAAAGAGGAGAGGACAGAATGGAATCCAAAGAAAAGAGAAAACAGAAGGGCATTTAGAGAGAGGAGAAGAAAGAAGGGCATCCAGAAATAGGAGAGAAAAGAAGTGCATCCAGAGTGAAGAGGGGACAGAAGGACATCCAGAGAGAATGGAGTACAGGAGGGCATCCTGAGAGAAGAGAAGATAGATGAGCTACCCGAGATATGAGAGAACAGAAGAGCAGCAAGAGAGAGGATGAACAGAAGGGCATCCAGAGAAAGGAGAGAACAGAAGAGCATCCAGAGAGAGGAGGAACAGAAGGGCATCAAGAGAGAGGAGAGAATAGAAGGGCATCCATAGACAGGAGAAGACAGAATGTCACTCATAGAGAAAAGAGCACAGAAGGGCATCCGGATTGAGGAGAGGACAGAATGGCATTCAGAGAAAGGAGAAGACAGAAAGATATCCAGAGAGAGGAGAAGATAGAACTTCATCCAGAGAGAGGAGTGGACAGAAGGTCATCAGGAGAGAAGAGAGAACAGAATGTCATCCACAGAGAGGAGAGGACAGCAGTGAATACATAGAGAAGAATAAAGTAGGGCATCCAGAGAGAGGATAAGACAGAAGGGCATCCAGAGAGAGGAGAGTACAGAAGGGAATCTGGAGAGAAGAGAGAACAGAAATGCATCCAGAGAGCGGAGATGACACAAGGACATCCTGAGAGAGGAGAGAACAGAAGGGCATTCAGAGAGAGAAGAGGACTGAAGGGCAGCTGGAGGGAGAAAAGAACAGAAGGACATCCAGAGAGAGGAGAGGACAGAAGGGCATCAAGAGAGAGGAAAGAAAAGAAGAGAAGCCAGAGAGAGGAGAAGACAGAAGGGCATCCTTAGAGAGGAGAGAACTGAAAGGAATGTGGAGAGAGGAGAGAACAGAAATGCATCATCCAGAGATAGGAGACGACAGAAGGGCATCCTGAGAGATGAAAGAACAGAAGGGCATCCAGAGAGAGGAGATAACAGAAGGGCATCCAGAATGAGGAGAAAACAGGAGATCTTCCAGAGAGAGGATCTAACAAACGGGAATCCAGAGAAAGGGAAGATAGAAGGGCATACAGAAAGAGGATAGGACAGAAGGGCATCCAGAGAGTGGAGAGAAGAGAAGGGCATCCAGAGAGGAAAAGGCAGAAAGGCGTCCGGAGAAAGGAGAGTACAGTAGGGCATCCAGAGGGAGGAGAGAACAGAAGGACATCCAGAATGAGAAGAGAGAACAGAAGGGCATCTAGAAAGACGAGAGAACAGATGGGCATCCAGCGAGGGGAGAAGACAGAAGGGCATCCAGAGAGATGTGAGGACAGAATGGAATACGAGTAGAGGAGAAAACAGACAGAAATTTAGAGAGAGGAGAAGAAAGAAGGGCATCCAGAGAGAGGGGACAACAGAAGGGCATCCAGAGAGAGAAAATTACAGAAGGGCATTCAGAGGAGAGGACAGAAGGGCATCCGGAGAGAGGATAAAACAGAAGGGCATCTGTAGAAGAGGACAGAAAAGAAATACATCCAGATAGAGGAAATAAAAGAAGGGCATCCTGAGAGAGGAGAGAACAGAAGGGCATCCAGAGAAAGAAGAGAACAGAAGGGCATGCAGAGAAAGGAGAAGACAAAAGGTCATTCAGAGAGAGGGGAGAACAAAAGGGCATCCAGAGAGAGGAATGACAGAAGGGGATCCAGCGAAAGCAGTGGAAGATGGGCATCCAGACAGAGGAGAAAACAGAAGGGCATCCAGAGAGAGGAGAGAACAAAAGACCATCCAGAGAGAGCAGAGGACAGAAAGGCATCCAGAGAGAGGAGAAAACAGAAGGGCATCCAGTGAGAGGAGAAGAAAGAAGGGCATTCAGAGATAGGAGATGAGAGAATGGCATCTGAAGAGAGAAGAGAGAAGCGCATCCAGAGAGAGGAGAGAACAGAAGGGCATCCAGTGAGAGGATAATACAGAAGGGCATTCAGAGATAGGATAAAACAGAAGGGAATCCGAGATAGGAGAGAAGTGGAGGGCATCCAGAGAAAAAAGAGGACAGAAGGGCATCCTGAGGGAGGAGTGAGCCAAAAAGCATTTAGAGAGGAGAAGAGACAGAAGGGCTTCCGTGGAGAGAAAAGAACAGAAGGGTTTCCAAAGAGAGGAGAGAACAGAAGGGCATCCAGAGAGAGGAGAAGACAGAAGGGCATCCAGAGAGAAAAGAGGACAGAAGGGCATCCAGAGAGAGGAGAAGACAGAAGGGCATGCGGAGAGAGGAAAGGACAGAAGGGCATCCAGAGAGAGGAGAGAACAGAAGGGCATCAAGAGAGAGGAGAGAACAGAACAGCAGCCAGAGAGAGGAGAGAACAGAAGGGCATCCAGAGAGAGGAGAAGACAGAACTTCATCCAGAGGGAGGAGTGGACTGAAGGGCATCAGGAGAGAAGAGAGAACAGAATGACATTCAGAGAGAGGAGAGGATAGAAGTGAATACATAGAGAAGAATAGAGTAGGGCATCCAGAGAGAGGATAGGACAGAAGGGCATCTGGAGATAGGAGAAGACAGAAGGTTATCCAGAGACAGGATTGAACAGAAGGGCATCCAGAGAGAGAAGACAGAAGGCATCCAGGGACAGGAGAGGAAAGAAGGGCATCCAGAGACAGGAGAGGACAGGATGGCATCCGGAGTGCAGAAAAAACAGAAGGGAATTTATAGAGAGGAGAAGACAGGAGGGCATCCATAGAGAGAAGAGAACAGAAGGTCATCCAGAGAGAGGAGAGGACAGAATGGCATCCAGAGTGAGGTGAAAATGGAAGGGCATCCAGAGAGAGGAGAGGACAGAATGGCATCTGGAGCACAGAGAAAACAGAAGGGCATTTAGAGAGAGGAGAAGACAGAAGGGCATCCAGAGAGAGAAGAGGACAGAAGGGCATCCAAGGAGATTAGATGACAGAAGGGCATCCTGACAGAGGAGAGAACAGAAGGGCATCGAGAGAGAGGAGAGAACAGAAGGGCATTTAGAGAGAGGAGAAGACAGAAGATTATCCAGAGAAGGATCGTACGAATGGGCATCCAGGGAGAGGATAGATAGAAAGGCATACAGAAATAGGAAAGGAGAGAAGGTCATCTAGATAAAGGAGAGATCAAAAGGGCATCAAGAGCGAGTAGAAGACAGAATGGAGTCCGGAGAGAGGAGCAAACAGAAGGGCATCCAGAATGAGGAGAGAACAGAAGGGCATCCAGAGGGAGGAGAGAACTGAAGGGCATCCTGAGAGAGGAGAGGACAGAAGGGCATCCAGAGAAAGGAGAGAACTGAAGGGCGTCCTGAGAGAGAAGACAGCAGGGCATCCAGAGAGAGGAAAGAACAGAAGGGTCTCAACAAAGAGGAGAGAACAGAATGGCATCCAGAGAGAGGTGAAGACAGAAGGGCATTCAGAGAGACAAGAGGACAGAAGGGCATCCAAAGAGAGGAGAAGACAGAACGAGATCCAGCGTTAGGAGAGAACAGAAGGGCATCCAGAGAGAGGAGAATACAGAAGGGCATCCAGAGGAAAGGGAGACAGAAGGGCATCCGATATCAGACAACAAAAGGGCATCCAGAGAGAGGATAAACAGAAGAGCATCCAGCGGGAGGAGAGCATAGAAGGGCATCAAGAGAGAAAAGGGAAGAGAAGGGTGTCGCGGCCCGTACTGCCCTGGTTTGTGGGCCAAAATATTGTGGCCTGCTCCGATCCACACTTGGTGGTCACTGTGTCCTGGCCTAAGCTGCTGCTCCAGTCTGAGCGTCAGGGTCTAGGTAGAGAGATTTTGGGGATAAAGGGAAAGAGATGCCAAGAATGGAGACAAGCCAGAAATTCTGGTCAAGTCTCATTTATTGAAGGAAATTCTAAAGTATTTATAGGCTTTTGCTACGTGCCTTGTAGGTGCATGCCTTGCAGGTGTGGCTATGAAGTAATCCTTAAATGTGTCTATAGCGTGGACTGCACATGCACTGTGAGCTTTGCAGGCTTGGATAGCACGTGCGCCTTACAGGCATGTATGGCATGGATAGCACATGGACAGCACGTGAACTGCATGCCTTGCAGGCGTGACTACCATGTGTGCCTTGCAGCTGGGGGCAATAAACAGCAACACAATATATGTGGGATATCAGAGTGTGCTTCAGCTGTTGTAGGCTATTGAAAAGCAAATCTCGTATCAGTGTATTAGGTTCCAAATGGCTGCAAAGATGATCTAGCCACTTTCTACTAAAAGTCAACTCCCAACAGGTCCCCCTTTTTAAATTTTTTTCAAAAGGGAAGGCTGGGAAAACTTATGGAAACCGTGCCTGTCCTGGGTTGGAACAAAGGAACCCAGCCTCCCTTTCCCGTCCTTGGATACTCAACAGCCATTGGTTGAGCTCCTGTCTTAGGATGGTGAGGCCTCCCTTTTTTTAGGGGCATACTTCTTTTTTAGTATGCTCTCTTACCCATCATTGACTATCAGGCTTAGCACGTAAGTTAGGGGTTAATCCTCATCAGTCTTGATGACAGAGGTTTCAGAGTTCCCTACTTCCAGCCTTTAATATTGGACCTGTATGGGTTTCATTGGAATGGCATCTATCTGTTGTTGTATAAAAGCCATCAGTCAGTTGAACCACATCAACCCAAGAGACAAGAGACTTAGCAATGCCTAAATATTCAGTATAAAAGCAACAGTTTTTAAAGGGTATCTCACAGAAATACAGAATGGATCATAGCTTTGATCTTAACAAAACAAGTAAGGAAATCCCTGTCTCTGCTCAATCAATCTCAAACCCAAAAAACAACTATAATAACTGTGGTAGTCGGTTTAAACAATATACCCCACTAAATCATAAGTCAAGGAATCAAGAGTCCAATAGAGCCACCCTGAAGATGCGGGTGGTGATGTCTCCTTCAGCAATGAGATCTTTCCAAGTCAGGTTCACTCGTTGATCTGTTTCAGTTTGAAGGCAATTGTGAAGCATGTTCATGTTTCCTTCATATTTCCTGCAAAGAAAATGTATGCTTCTCAGGGGGTTTCTCCTCCCTGGATTTGTTATTGTTGTCAATTTTTAATCAGTTTCTCTGGCAGCCAACGTGCAGCATCTGCAGTTTGGGAATATATGCAAACAGAACCTCTTCCCCAGATAAGCACTGGATCTGGCCCATTCCAGGTTCCAGTTAATGGGTCTTTCCAGAGTACTGTTGCAAAATTCTTTTTGGTATCAGGATGCCAGAATCTATCTGCAGCAGATTTTCCTTCAGAATCCAAAGTTAAAAAATTTAAAATAAAGAGTGCATGATGAAGGATATTTCTGGGGGATCCCTTCATAGGATACAATTCCCCTTTTTAAATTTTTTTCAAATTGACATTTAATGGTTTGATGTGCCCTTTCTACAATACCTTGGCCATGTGGATTATATGGAATACCCGTTTTATGTGGTATTCCCAATTTCTCACAAAATTGGTGGAAACTGGAGCTTGTATAACCTGGGCCATTGTCAGTTTTTATCTGTTTAGGCACACCCAATACAGCGATTGTAGCAAGTATATGAGCGATCACATGCTTGCTTGCTTCTCTAGTTTGTAATGTTGCATAAATGAAACCACTGTATGTGTCTACACATACATGTATATATTTTTGTTTGCCAAATTCAGTATAAGGAGTAACATCCATTTGCCAGATACTGTTTGGTATCAGTCACATTGGATTTACACCCAAATGAGGAACTGGTCAAAGTTTAACACATGATTGACATTGTTTGACAATTTGTCTAGCTTGTTCTCTGGTAATTTTAAACATAACTCTTAAGGTTTTAGAATTAAGGTAATGTAACTCATGCGCCTTTATGGCCTTATCCAAATTAGATTTTTGATCTGATAAAGTCACTGCAGCTATCCGAGTAGCTAGGTCTGCCTTGGTATTTCCTTCAGAGAGAGGACCTGGTAGCCCAGTGTGGGCTCTCAAGTGTCCTCTAAAGGATTTACACTTTTTCCTCAGAATTAATTGTTGGCACTGTAAAAACAAATCAGCTACTTATGAGGAATGCTTTATTTGTGCAGCAGTTTTTAGCAGAGGGATAGACTGAGCTATATATGAGCTATCTGTATGAATATTAATAGTTTGATTTAGAAATGCTTGAAACACCACAATAACAGCATGTAATTCAACCAATTGAGCTGACACAGATGATGTAGCAAAAGAGAATACTTGATCCTTAAAGACATAAGCAGCTGTTCCTGATGAGGAACCATCAGTGAAAACTAGCAATGCTTCCTTGATAGGTTCATGTGCAGTACGAGATTGAAAAACAAATTCAAGATGATTTCAAACCTGAACCAATTTATCTGGTGGATAATGATTATCTATCTGACCAGCAAATGAGGCACATGCAATAGGCCAGACTTCAGAATTCTGCATAAGCCAATCAACCTGATGCCTTGTATAAGGATGTACTATGACATCAGGATCTTTTCCAAAATATTTTTGACTGTTATCTCTGCCTAACATAATCATATCTGCTACAGCTGCATAGTATGGATTAAGAACCTACTTGGGAGATGAGGGAAGATGAACCCATAATATGGGTGCAGTTTGCCAAAAAACTGCAGTAGGAGTCATTTTAGTGTTAAAAATAAGAAAATATAAAAGCTTAGAATAATTAATATGAGTTACAAATTGGGATGAAATAGCACTCTCTACCTTCTGTAAGGCTTTTCTACCCTCCTCTGTTAGAGCCCTGTCAGACTTAGGGTCAGGATCTCCCTTGAGAATATCAAACAAAGGCTTCAATTTTCCAGTTGTGAGTTTCAAATATGGTCTTAGCCAATTAATGTCTCCCAGTAGTTTCTGAAAATCATTAAGTGTCTTAAGGGAATCAGTCCTCAGTGTGGCTTTACTATTAATAATACTTGGACCATTAATCTGAAATCCTAAATAAGTATATGGATCTTGTAATTGTACCTTTTCTGGTGCTATTTGTAACTCTGCAGTCTGAAAAGCTGTTCTAAGATCATCAAAGCACTGGAGTACCCGTTTTCCATTTTTTCCAGCTATCAAAATATCACCCATGAAATGAATCATGTAAATTTGCTTCCACATAGTTCTAACACCTTATATGGCAGAAGCCACAAACTTTTGGCAAAAGGTAGGAGTGTTAGCCATACCCTGAGTCAATACCTTTCATTGATATTTTTTCATAAGTTATCTAAAGATTATAGAGGGAATACTGAAAGCAAAACATTTTCTATCATTAGGATGCAAGGGGATAGTAAAAAAACAGTCTTTTAAATCTATAACTATTTTATAATAACCTAAAAGTATGGCCACTGGCGTGGGCAGCCCAGGTTGTAAGGCTCCCATTTTAATCATGGTTGCGTTAACAGCCCTCAAGTCTTGCAGCAACATCCACTTTCCTGACTTTTTCCTAATGACAAATATTGGGGTGTTCCAGGGAGAGTTACTCTTTTCTAAATGCCCTGCCTGTAATTGCTCCTGCACTAGCAACTGGGCAGCTTGTAATTTTTCAGTGGTTAGGGACCACTTATCCACCCAGACGGTCGAGTCCCCTTTCCAGGTGATGGGATCCGCACAATGTCCTAGGGGTGCAGCTGAATCAGTAGCCCGCATCAAAAATACCCCAATCCTTTTTTTCCAGTGTTACCATAAACCTCAATAGAATGAGTGATCCCATCTTCACTTTTTCCTAATCTGTCCCTGGGGAAAATCCAGAGTTTATAATTTGAGTTGTGATTACTTCATTAGGGCTTCACATAATCAATCCCAACTGGGATAACAGATCTCTGCCCCAGAGATTAATGGGAAAGACTGAGATGACATAGGGTTGTATATTTCCTGTATTTCCTTCTATATCTTTCCACGTCAGCACCTTAGAGCTTTGTAGTGGGTTGTGACTTTGGCCAATACCCCTTAAATTGGTTAAGGTTTGGGTAAGAGGCCAGGTAGCAGGCCAATCACTTTGTTTTAGGATAGTCAAAGTCTATACACAGTAGCACAACAGTATGTTATATTGAAGGATGCTTGTTCCCCGTATGCTTAACCCATAGCCTGTTGCAGTGTCGTGGCCTGTACTGCCCTGCTTTGTGGGCCAAAATGTTGCAGCCTACTCTGCCCCATGTTGGGCACCAAACTGTCCTGGCTCCTACTGCTCAGCTTTGTGGGCCAAAATGTTGCGGCCTGCTCCACTCGACGCTTGGCGGCCACTGTGTCCTGGCCTAAGCTGCTGCTCCGGTCCGAGGGTCATGGTCTAGCAAGAGAGAGATTGGAGATAAAGGGAAAGAGAATCGAAGAATGGAGACAAGACAGAGATTCTGATCAAGTCTCGTTTATTGAAGGGAATTCTGAAGTATTTATAGGCTTTTGCCACGTGCCTTTTAGGTGCATGCCTTGCAGGTGTGGATATGACGTAATCCTTACATGTGTCTATAGCGTGGACTGCACGTGCACCATGAGCCTTACAGGCTTGGATAGCACGTGCAGCTTACAGGCATGTATAGCGTGGATAGCACATGAACAGCAAGTGAACTGCATTCTTGCAGGCATGAATACCACATGTACCTTGCAGCTGGGGGCAATAACAGCAACACAAAATATGTGGGATATCAGAGTGGGCTTCAGCTATTGTAGGCTATTAAAAACCAAATCTCTTATCAAGGTATATGGTTCCAGATGGCTGTAAAGATGATCTAGCCGCTTTCTACTAAAAGTCGGCTCTCAAAAGAAGGGCATCCAGAGAGAGGAGAAGACAGACGGGCATCTATAGAGAGAAGAGGACAGAAAGGAATCTGGAGAGAGGAGAGGACAGAAGGGCATCCAGAGAGAGGAGAAGAGAGAAGAACATCCAGAGAGAGAAGAGGGCAGAAAGGAATCTGGAGAGAGGAGAGGACAGAAGGGCATCCAGAGAGAGGAGAAGAGAGAAGAACATCCAGAGAGAGAAGAGGACTGAAGGCCATCTGAAGACAGGAGAGGACAGAAGGGCATCAAGAGAGAGGAGAGAACAGAAGGGCATCCAGAGAGAGGAGAGAACAGAATGGCATTCACAGATAGGATAAAACAGAAGGTCATCAAGAGAGGGGCAAGAACAAAAAGGCATCTAGAGACAGGAATGAACAGAAGGGAATCCAGAGAGAGGAGAAGACTGAAGGGTATCCGGAGAGAGGAGAGGAAAGAAGGGCATCCAGAGAGTGGGGAGGACCGAAAGGCATCTGGTGTGCAGAGAAAACAGAAGGGCATTTAGAGAGAGGAGAGGACAGAAGGGCATCCGGAGAGAGGAGAAAACAGAAGGGCATCTGGAGAGACGAGAGAACAGAAGGACATTGAGAGAGCAGAGAGAACAGAAGAGCATCCAGAGAGAGGAGAGAACAGAATGGCATCAGAGAGAGGAAAGACAGAAGATCATCCAGAGAGAATATTGAACAAACGGGCAGAGACAGGAAAGATGGAAGGGATTCCAGTAAGAGGAGAAAACAGAAGGTCATCCAAATAGACAAGAGGACAGAAGGGCATCCAGAGAGAGGAGAGAACAGAAGGACATCCAGATAGAGAAGAGGACAGAAGGCCATCCAAAGAGAGGAGATATCCGAAGGGCATCCGGAGAGAGGAGAGTACAGAAGGGCATCCAGAGAGAAGAGAATTAAAAGGTCATCCGAGAGAGGAGAGAACAGAAGAGCATCCAGAGAGAGGAAAGATAGAATGGCATCCAGAGAGAAGAGAAAACAGAAGGGCATTCGAGAAGAGAAAAGAAGGGATCCAGAGAGATGAGAAGACAGAAGAAAATCTAGAGAGATGAGAGAACGGAAGGGCATCCAGAGAGAGGAGATGACAGAAGGGCATCAAGAGAGAAGAGAAAACAGAAGGGCATCCAGAGAGAGGAGAGGACACAAGGGCATCAAGAGAAATGAGAGAACAGAATTTCATACATAGGGAGAAGAGTACATAAGGGCATCCAGAGAGATGACAGAACAAAAGGGATTCTTGAGAGAGGAGAGAATAGAAGGGCATGCAGAGAGAGGAGAAGACAGAAGGGCATCCATAAAGAGGTGAAAAAAGTAGGGTATTCAGAGAGAGGAGAAGACAGAAGGGCATCCAGAGAGAACAGAAGGGCATACACAGAGACTAGAGGACATGAGAGCATCCAGAGAAAGGAGAAGTCAGAAGGGCATCCAGACAGATGAGAAAACAGAAGAGCATCCAGAGAGGGGAGAGGACACAAGGGCATCCAGAGAGAAGAGAGAACAGAAGGGTACATAGAGAGAAGAGAAGACAGAATGGCATCTATAGAGAAGTGAAAACAGAAGGGCATCCAGAGAGAGGAGAAGAGAGAAGGGCATCCAGAGAGATGAGAGGATAGAAGAGCATCCGGAGAGAGGAGAGATCAGAAGAACATCCAGACAGAGGAGAAGACAGAAGGGCATCCAGAGAGAGGAGAGTAAAGAAGAACATTCAGAGAGAGGACAGGACACAAGGGCATCCAGAGAGATGAGTGAACAGAAGAGCATTCTCAGAGAGGAGAGGACACAAGAGCTAACAGAGAGATGAGAGAACAGATCATCATCCAAAGAGAGGAGAGAACAGAAGGGCATTCAGAGAGATGAGAAAACAGAAGATCATCCAGAGAGAGAAGAGAACAGATGGGCATCCAGAGAGATAATAAGACAGAAGAGAATCTAGAGAAAGGAGTGAACAAAAGGGCATCTGAGAGAGGAGAAGACAGAAGAGAATCGGGAGAGAAGAGAGGACACAAGGGCATTCAGAGAGATGAGAGAACAGAAGAGCATTTATAGAGAGAAGAGAACAGAAGGGCATCCAGAGAGATGAGAAGAGAGGAGGGAATCTAGAGAGAGGAGAGAACAGAAGGGCAAGTAGACAGAGGAAAAGACCAAAGAGCAACCATAAGGAGGTGAAAACCAAAGGGCATCCAGAGAAAGGAGAAGACAGAAGGGCATTCAGAGAGATGAGAGGACAGAAGAGCATCCAGAGAGTGGAGAGATCAAAGGGCATAGAGATAGAGTGGAAGATAGAAGGACATCAAGAGAGAGGAGAGGACAGAAGGGCATCCAGAGAGATGAGAGTACAGGAGAGTCCCCATAGAGAGAAGGGAACAGAAAGGCAACCAGAGAGCTTAGAGGACAGAAGGGAATCCAGAGAGAGAAGAGGACAGAAGGTAATCCAAGAGAGGGGAGGACAAAGGGGCATCCAGAGAGGGGAGAGAACAGGTGATCATCCAGAGGGAGAAGAGAACAGAAGGGCATCCAGAGATAGGAGAGAACAGAAGGGCATAAAAAGAAAGGAGAGAACAGAAGGTCATCCAGAGAGAGGAAAGAACAGAAGGGCCTCCAGAGAGAGGAGAAGACAGAAGGGAATCCAGAAAGAGGAGAACTTTGAAAGGCATCTGGATAGAGAGAACAGAAGGGCATCTAGAAAGAGGAGACAACAGTTGGTCATCCAAAGAGAGGAGAAGACAGAAGGGCATACAGAGACAGGAGAGGACAGAAGGGCATCCACAGAGAGGGAGGACAGAAGGGCATCCTTAGCCTGTAGAGAACAGATAATCATCCAGAGAGAGGAGAGAAGAGTAGAGCATAATGAGAGAGGAGAATAAAGGTGGTCATCCACACAGAGAAGAGAACAGAAGGGCATCCAAAGAGAGGAGAATACAGAAGGGCATTGAGAGAGAGGAGAGGAGAGAAGAGCATCAAGAGAGAGGAGAGAACAGAAGAGCATCAAGTGAGAGGAGATGACAGAATGGCATAGAGAGGAGAAGACAGAAAAATATCCAGAAAGATGATAGAACAGAAGGGTATCCAAAGATAGGAGGAAACGGAAGGGCATCCGGAGAGAGGAGAAGACTCAAGGGCATCCAGAGATAGGAGAGGAAAAAAGGGCATCCAGAGAGAGGAGAGGATAGAAGGGCATCCAGAGAGAGGAAAAGACAGAAGGGCATCCACAGAGAGTGGAGAACAGAAGAGCATCCAGATATAACAGAGTAAATAAAAGCATCCAGATAGACGAGAAAACAGAAGGGCATCCAGAGAGAGGAGAAGACATCCAGAGAGTGGAGCTGACAGAAGGGCATCCAGATAGAAGAGAAGAGAGAAGTGCATCCGGAGAGAGGAGAGAATAGAAGGGCATCCAGAGAGAGAGAGAGTATAGGACAAGAGGGCATCCAGAGAGAGGAGAAGACAAAAGGGCATCCAGGGAGAGGAAAGGACACAAGGGCATGCAGAGAGATGAGAGAACAGAAGATCATCCAGAGAGAGAAGATAACAGAAGGGCATGCAGAGAGATGAGAGGACAGAATATAATCTAGAGAGAGGAGAGAACAGAAGGGCATCCAGAGTGAGTAGAAGACAGAAGGGCATCCAGAGAGTGATGAGGACAAAAGGGCATCCAAAGAGATAAGAGAACAGAAGAGCATCCATAGAGAGAAGATAATAGAAGGACATCCAGAGGGATAAGAGGACAGAAGGGAATCGAGAGAAAGGAGAAAATAGAAGGGCATGTAGAGAGATGAGAGGACAGAAGAGCATCCGGAGGGAGGCGAGATCAGAAGGGCATCCAGAAAGAGGAGAAGACAGAAGGGCATCTAGAGAGAGGAGAGGACAGTGGGTCATCCAGAGAGAGGAGAGAACAGAAGGGCATCCAGAGAGAGGAGAGAATAGAAGGGTATCCAGAGAGAGGAGAGGACAAAAGGGCATCCAGAGAGAGGATTGAACATAAGGGCATCCTAAGAAAAGAGAAGACTGAAGTACATCCAGAGAGAGAAGAGGACTGAAGGGCATCTGGAGAGAGGAGAAGACTGAAGGACATCCTGAGAGAAGAGAGGACAAAATGGCATCAAGTGAGAGGAGAGAACAGAAGGGCATCTAGAGAGAGGAGAAAACAGCAGGATATCCAGAGTGAGGAGAAAATTGTCAGCAATCCAGAGAGAGGAGAAGACTGAAGGGCATCGAGAGAGTCGAGAGAACAGAAGGGCATAGTTAGAGAGGAGAAGACAGAAGGGCATCCGTAGAGAGGAGAGCACAGAAGGGAATCCAGAGAGATGAGAGAACAGAAGGACATCCAGATAGAATAGAGGACACAAGGGCTTCTTGATAGATAGGAGAAGAGAAGGGCATCCAGAGAGAGGAGAAGACAAAGAGAATCTAGAGAGAGGAGAGAACAGTAGGATATCCAGAGATTGGAGAGGACAGAAGGGCATCCAGAGAGAGGAGAGGACAGAAGGGCATCCAGAGAGAGGAGAGTCCAGAATGGATCCATAGAGAAGAGAGAACAGAAAGGCATCCAGAGAGAGGAGAAGAAAGAGGGTCATCCAGACAGAGGAGAGAAAAGAAGGGCATCCAGACAGAGTAAAAGACAAAAGGGCATCCCGAGAGAGGAGAAGATTGAAGGGCCTCTAGAGAGAGGAAAGGACATAAGGGCATCCAGAGATAGGAGAGAAGAGAAGGGCATCCACAGAGAGGAGAAGACCGAAGGGCATCCAGAGTGAGGAGAGGACAGAAAGGCATCTGGAAGGAGGAGATAACAGAAGGGCATCCAGAGAGAGGAGTAGAAAGAAGACCACCCAGAGAGATGAGAAAACAGGAGACCTTCCATAGAGAGAAGAGAAAAATTGGCAACCGGAAATATGAGAGGACAGAATGGAATCCAGATATATGAGAGGACAGAAGGGCATCCAGAGAGTGGACAGGACATAAGGTCATCCACAGAGAGGTGAGAACAGAAGAGCATCCAGAGAGAGGAGAGACCAAAAGGGCATCCAGAGAGAGGAGAGTATGGAAGGGCATCCACAGTGAGGTGTGAACAAAAGAGCATCAGGACAGAGAAGAAAATGAAGGGCATCCATAGAGAGGGGTGGACAGAAGGGCATCCAGAGTGAAGAGAAGACAGAATGGCATCCAGAGAGAGGAGAGGACACAAGTGCATCCAGAGACAGAAGAGGACAAAAGTGCATCCAGAGAGAAGAGAGAACAGAAGGGCATCCAGAGAGAGGAGAGAACAGAAGGGCATCTGGAGGGAGGAGAGAACAGAAGGGCATCCAAAAAGATGAGAGGATACAAAGGCAATTAGAGAGATGAGAGAACAGTAGATCATCCAGAGTGAGGAGAGAACAGAAGCTCATCCAGAGAGATGAGAGAACAGAAGATCATCCAGAGAGAGAAGAGAACAGAAGGGCATCCTGAGAGATGAGAGGGCAGACGAAAATCTAGAATGGCATCCAGATAGAGAAGAAGACAGAAGGGCATCCAGAGAGAGAAGAGAGCATAAGGACAGCCCGAGAAAAGAGAACAGGAGTTCATCCATAAAGACAATAAAAAGGGCAACCAGAGATATGAGAGGACAGAAGAGAATCCAGATATATGAGAGTAAATAAAAGCATCCAGATAGACGAGAAAACAGAAGGGCATCCAGAGAGAGGAGAAGACATCCAGAGAGTGGAGCTGACACAAGGGCATCCAGATAGAATAGAAGACAGAAGAGCATCTGGAGAGAGGAGAGAAAAGAAGGGCATCCAGAGAGAAAATAGGACAAGAGGGAATCCAGAGCAAGGTGAATACAGAAGGGAATCCAGGGAGAAGAAAGGACACAAGGGCATCCAGAGAGATGAGAGAACAGAAGTTCATCCAGAGAGAGAAGAGATCAGAAGGCCATCCAGAAAGATGACACTACAGAAGAGTATCTAGAAAGAGGGGAGAACAGACGGCCATCCAGAGAGAGTAGAAGAAAGAAGGGCATCCAGAGAGAAGAGAAGACAAAAGAGAATCCAGAGAGAGGTTAGGACAAAATGGCATCAAAAGAGATAAGAGAACAGATGATCATCCATAGAGAAAAGATAATAGAAAGGCATCCAGAGAGATGAGAGGACAGAAGGGAATCTAGAGAGAGGAGAAAATAGAAGGGTATGTAGAGAGAGGAGAAGACAGAAGGGCACCCAGAGAGAAGAGAGGACAGCAGGGCTTTCAGAGAGGAAAGAACAGAAGGGCATCCAGAGATGAGTTGACTGAAGGGCATTCAGAGAGAGGAGAAGACAGAAGGTCATCCAGAGAGAGGAGAGAACAGATGGGTATCCAGAGAGAGGAGAGGACAGAAGGACATCTGGAAAGAAGAGAGAACAGAAGGGAATCCAGAGAAATGAGAGAACAGGAGAGAACACAGAAAGAGGAGAGAACAGAAGCTCATCCAGAGAGAGCAGAAGACTGAAGAACATCTAGAGAGAGAAGAGGACAAAAGGGCATCCGGAGAGAGGAGAAGACATAAGGGCATCTAGAGAGAGGAGAGGACAAAATGGCATACAGTGAGAGGAGAGAATAGAAAGGCATTTAGAGAGAGGAGAAGACAGCAGGGTATCCAGAGTGAGGAGAAAATTGTCGGCAATCCAGAGATAGGAGAAGACTGAAGGGCATTGAGAGAGTCCAGAGAACAGAATGGCATAGGGAGAGAGCAGAAGACAGAAGGGCATCCATAGAGAGGAGAGCACAGAAGGGAATCCAGAGAGACAAGAGAACAGAAGAACATCCAAAGAGAAGAGAGGACACAAGGGCATCTTGAGAGAGGAGAGAAGAGAAGAGAATCCAGAGAGAGAAGACAAAAAGGGAATCCAGAGAGAGGAGAGAACAGTAGTCCATACCAAGAGAAGAGAGAACAGAAGGGTATCCAGAAAGATGAGAAAACAGAAGAGAATCCAGAAAGAGGAGAGAACAGAAGGACATCCAGTGAGAGGAGAAGACAGAAGGGAATCCAGAGAGAGGTGAGCACAGAAGGGCACCCAGAGAGAAGAGAACAGAAAGGCATCCAGAGAGAGTAGAGACCAGAAGGGCATCCAGAGAGAGGAGAGAACAGAATGGCATCCAGAGAGAGGAGAGGACAGAAGGGCATTCAGAGAGAAGAAAATACAGAAGAGCATCCAGAGAGAGGAGAGGACAGAAGGGCATCAAGAGAGCGTAGAAGACAGAAAGGCCTCCAGAGGGAGGAGAGAACAGAAGGGCATCCAGAGGGAGGAGAGAGCAGAAGGGCATCCAGAGAGAGGAGAAGACAAAAAGGGAATCCAGAAAGAAGAGGGAAGTGAAAGGCATACAGAGAGAAGAGAAGAAAGAAGGGCATTCTGAGAGAGGAGAGGACAGATGGAAATCCAGAGAGAGGAGATAGCAGAAGGGCATCCAAAAAGAGGAGAGGACAGAAGGGCATTCAGAGAGAGGAGGGAACAGAAAGCCATTCAGAGTGTGGAGAAGGCAGAAGGGCATCCGGATTGCAGAAAGAACAGAAGGGCATCCAGAGAGAGAAGACAAAGAGGGAAACCAGAGAGAGGAGGGAAGTGAAATGCATTCAGAGAGAAGAGAAGACAGAAGGGCATTCATAGAGTGGAGAGGACAGATGGGTATCCGGAGAAAGGAGATAGCAGAAGGGCATCCAAAAAGAGGAGAGGACAGAAGGGCATCTAGAGAGAGGAGGGAACAGAAAGCCATCCAGAGTGTGGAGAAGGCAAAGGGCATCCGGATAGAGGAGAGAACAGACGGGGATCAAGAAAGAGGAGAGGACAGAAGGGCATCCAGAGAGAGGAGAGAACAGAAGTGCATCAAGAGAGCGTAGAAGACAGAAAGGCATCCAGAGGGGGGAGAGGACACAAGGGCATCCAGAATAAGGAGAGAACAGAAGGGCAGCCAGAGAGAGGAGATGACAGAAGGGTATCCAGGGTGAGGAGAGAATTGAAGGGAATCCAGAGAGAGGAGAAGATAGAAGGGCTTCTAGAGAGAGAAGAGAACATAAGGGATTCCAGAAAGGGGAGAATATAGAAGGTCTCCAGATGGAGATGAGGACAGATGGGCATCCAGAGAGAGTAGAGGAAAGAAGGACATCCAGGAAGAGAGAGAACAGAAGGGCATCCAGAGAGAAGAGTGGACAGAAGGGCATCTGGATAGAGGAGAGAACAGAAGGGCATCTAGAGAGAGGAGAGAACAGAAAGGCATCCAGTGATAGGGGAGGACAGAAGGGCATCCAGAGAGAGGAGAGAACTGAAATGAATCCACAGAGATGAGAGAACAGAAGGGCATCCAGAGAGAGGGAAGACACAAAAGTATCCAGGGTGAGGAGAGAATTGAAGGGCATCTAGAGAGAGAAGAAGACAGAAGTGCTTCTAGAGACTGCAGAGAATAGAAGGGCATCCAGAAAGAGAAGGAAGAAGGGCATTCAGAAATATGAGAGGACAGAAAGGTATCCACAGAAAAGAGAACAGGAGGCCATCCAGAGTGAGGAGAAGACAGAAGTGCATCTGGATAGAGGAGAGAACAGAAGGGCATCTAGAGAGAGTGGAGGACAGAAGGACATCTTGTTGGGGGCGACTTTTAGCAGAAAGCAGCTATCAGCTTTGCAGCCATCCTGAGCAATATACCCTGACATGAGACTTGAATTACAATAGCCTACAACAGCTGAGCACACTTTGATAATGTTGGTTTAGATACCTTGAGATTAAAGGTGTGTGAGATTTAAGATGTGTGAGATTAAAGGTTTGTGAGATTAAAGGTGTGTGAGATTAAAGGTTTGTGACTTAAGAGTATGACTTAGAAGTATAGAGATCAGAGTTAGAGACAAGACCTAAGGGCATGATTAAAGGTGTAACTTAGAGGCGTGGCTTAGAAGTGAGACATATAAAAGGCAGAGACAGAATAGATCAGAAATCAGACTATAGAAGACAGAATCAGACATTAGAGAGACTATCAGACAGGAGACACTTAGAGGAAGAGAGGCTGAAGAATAAACAGGATTGAATCACACATTGTCTGGTCTCCATTCTTCAAGTCTGCCCTCACCCTCACTCCTGCTGAACCCTGACCTGCAGACAGGAGTGGCAGCCTGGGCTGGGATACAGTGGCTGCCCAAACGTCGGCTGGCCCGGGCCTCAACATTTTTCCTGGGCTGCAACATTTATTTTGGCCGCCCCAACGTGGGGCTAGTGTGGACCCCAACATTATTTTGGCGCCTGAACGGGGACTCGAGCTTGGGCCTCATCATTAATTTGGTGCCCAAACGTGGGACAGGAGAACCAGAGATCCAGTGAGGGACTTTACTGGAAGAAGGATCTGTTGATTGTCGCAGGAATCTGCCTTGTTGAGAAAGGTAAGGAAATGGGATCAGAAATTAGTCAACCTGAATCCAACTCTCTATTTTGGTATTGTTATTTGCTGCTCACATGTGTTAATTTTCTGCTTTTGTTCTTGAATGCTGTCTTTTTTGTTCAAAATAAAAGGAAGCGTAAGTTAAAATCCAAAATACAACCAAAGGTTGATGACAATTTGTCAGAGCCAGATTGTGCTGACCAAGAGAAAGAGGAAGTCATATTTTATGACGCTGAAATGCCCTATGTGTCTCCACCTCCAAGTGCTCCCCCAATGGAGATGGTGGTTATAGATCCCATAAGGGAGTTACTGGAAAAAATATCTGTTCTTAAACAACAAATAGAGCTAGAAAAAGTGTATCAGGACTTAATTAATCAGCTACAAAAATTAAAGACAGGAAATATGTCTCAAGAGGTAAACTGTGAAAATCCCCTGGCTCCTTGCATTCCTCAACCAGGAATCCAAAGGCAGTCCCTATCACCTAGCTTAAGATTAGCCACAGATCAGCCAGAGGAGGGAAAGGCTGAGGCTTTCCCTGTATCTGAGACTAGAGACAATCAAGGAGTTGCTTGGAGACATCACACAGGTTTTAATTTTCAAATTATTAAGGAATTAAAAAATGCAGTATCTCAATACAGTGCCACTGCTCCTTTTACTCTTGCAATTTTAGACTCTGCAGCAGAGGAATGGCTAACTCCTAGTGATTGCAATACGTTAGTGAGAGCAGTTCTTACTGGTGGAGACTATTTAATTTGGAAATCAGAGTATCATGAGAATTGCAAAGAGACAGCTAGTAGAAACATTCAGGCAGGCAATGGTTGGTCCTTTGATGCCTTAGTAGGAGAAGGGCAATTTGCTTCTAGTGATAACCAGATGCAATACGACCCAGGTTTATTTGCTCAAATTCAAAATGCAGCCATGAAGGCTTGGCGTAAATTTCCGGTAAAGGGAGACCCTGGTACATCTTTAACAACAGTCAGGCAAGGGCCTGATGAGTGATTTTCTGACTTTGTTCATCGATTAATGACAACAGCAGGAAGGATTTTTGGTAATGCAGAGGCAGGTGTAGATTATGTAAAACAACTTGCATATGAAAATGCTAATCCTCCCTGCCAAGTGGCCATTAGACCTTATAGGAAAAAGACAGACCTTACGTGGTATATCAGACTATGTTCTGACATAGGTCCCTCTTACCAACAGGGCTTAGCTATGGAGGCTGCTATGCAAGGAAAATCAGTAAGAGATTTTTTGGCAAGTAAAGACAGAAAGGCATGTTTTAAATGCGGTAAGCCTGGATACTTTACAAGAGATTGCAGAGTAGAAAATGAGTTAAGCAAGAGACAGCCCAGAAAACAGCCTGGGCTCTGCCCAATTTGCAAATGTGAAAGGCATTGGGCTAGTGATTGTAGGTCTAAACAAGATGCACAAGGTAACACCCTTTCCCATAATCAGGGAAACGGGAAAGGGGCCAGCTACAGGCCCCAAACCGACGAAAGCCAAAACAGGCTTATGGAACAGTCAGTGTCCTACTGGCAAACACCAATCCCTTTCTGAACTTAGTGGATCAACACCAAGAAGTGTAAGACTAGACCTCAGTTCTGCCACCTACACAGTGTTAACCCCAGAAATGGAATCTCAGGCCTTCCCATTAATCTCTGGGGCAGAGGTCTGTTATCCCAGTTGGGATTGATTATGTGCAGCCCCAATGATGTAATCATGGCTCAAATGATAGACTCTGGATTTTCCCCCAGGGAAAGGATTAGGAAAAAGTGAAGAAGAGATTATCTAACTTGGATCAGGCCAGGCGGTGATGGTGCATGCCTTTAATCCCAGCACTTGGGAGGCAGAGGCAGGCAGATTTCTGAGTTCAAGGCCAGGTTGGTCTACAGAGTGAGTTCCAGGTTAGCCAGGGCTAACAGGTCCTCTCTCTGAAGGAAATACCAAGGCAGAACTAGCTACTCGTATAACTTCAGTGATTTATCAAATCAGAAATCTAATTTGGATCAGGCCATAAAGGCTCATGAGTTACATCACCTTAATTCTAAAACCTTAAAAGTTATGTTTAAAATTACCAGAGAACAAGCTAGACAAATTGTTAAACAATGTCAATCATGTGTTAAACTTTTACCAGTTCCTCATTTGGGTGTAAATCCAAAGGGACTGATACCAAACAGTATCTGGCAAATGGATGTTACTCCTTATACTGAATTTGGCAAGCAAAAATATATACATGTATATGTAGACACATACAGTGGTTTCATTTATGCAACATTACAAACTGGAGAAGCAAGCAAGCATGTGATTGCTCATATGCTTGCTACAATCACTGTATTGGGTGTGCCTAAACAGATAAAAACGGACAATGGCCCAAGTTACACAAACTCCAGTTTCCACCAATTTTGTGAAAGATTGGGAATACTACATAAAATGGGTATTCCATATAATCCACAGGGCCAAGGTATAGTAGAAAGGGCACATCAAACCATTAAATGTCAATTTGAAAAAATTAAAAAATGGGAATGGTACCCTACCAATGGATCCCCCAGAAATATCCTTCATCATGCACTCTTCATTTTGAATTTTTTAATCTGGATTCTGAAGGAAAATCTGCTGCAGATAGATTCTGGCATCCTGATACCAAAAAGAATTTTGCAATAGTCCTCTGGAAAGACCCATTAACTGGAACGTGGAATGGGCCAGATCCAGTGCTTATCTGGGGAAGAGGTTCTGTTTGCATATATTCCCAAACTGCAAATGCTTCACGTTGGCTGCCAGAGAGACTGATTAAACAAATAGACAACAATAACAAATCCAGGGAGGAGAAACCCCCTGAGAAGCGTATTTTTTCTTCACAGGAAACATGAAGATGCTTCACAATTGCCTTCAAACTAGACCAGATCAATGAGTAAACCTGACCTGAGAGGTTATCAATGCTGAAGAAGACATCACCACCCATATCTCCAGGGTGGCTCTATTGGACTCTTGATTCCCTGACTTACGATTTAGTGAGGAACTAGATTGTTTTAGATTTAGTGGGAATTTAGACTGTTTAGACCCAAGAGAAAACCCACTACTACAGTTACTATCGTTGTTTTTTTGGTTTGAGATTGACTAGAGCAGGAACAGCTATTTCCTTAGATTTATTTAGATCAAAGCTATGATCAGTTTTGTACTTATATAGATTTAGATTCTGATATAAGACATTTATAAACAGAATAGAAGAAGCTTACACTTTTTACTCCTCTGATAGAGGGAGTTATATGTTGCCCTTTAAAAAGAGTGTTGCTGTCATACTAACTATTCAGGCGTTGTTAAGTCTCTTGTATTTTGGGTCCATGCAGTTCAACAAACTGATGGCTTTTGTATGAGATGCTATTCAAATGAAACCCACACAGGTCCATTATTACAGGCTGGAAGTAAGGGATTGTAAAACCTCTGTCATCAAGACTAATGAGGTATATTCCCTAACTTATGCGCTAAGCCGGATAGTCAGTGACAGGTAAGAGAGCATACTGAGACCCTTGCCCCTAAAAGAAGAGAGGCCTCACCATCCTAAGAAAGGAGCTCAACCAATGGCTGTTGAATATCCAAGGACAGGAAAGGGAGGCTGGGGTCCTTTGCTCCAACCTAGGATTGGCACGGTTTCCATAAGTTCTCCCAGCCTTCCCTTTTGAAAAAAAATTTAAAAAGGGTGACTTGTTGGGGGCCGACTTTTAGCAGAAAGCAGCTATCAGCTTTGCAGCCATCTTGAGCCATATACCCTGACATGAGACTTGAATTACAATAGCCTACAACAGCTGAGCACACTTTGATAATGTTGGTTTAGATACCTTGAGATTAAAGGTGTGTGAGGTTAAAGGTGTGTGAGATTAAAGGTGTGTGAGATTAAAGGTGTGTGACTTAAGAGTATGACTTAGAAGTATAGAGATCAGAGTTAGAGACAAGACCTAAGGGCATGATTAAAGGTGTAACTTAGAGGCGTGGCTTAGAAGTGAGACATATAAAAGGCAGAGACAGACTAGATCAGAAATCAGTCTATAGAAGACAGAATCAGACATTAGAGAGACTATAGAGGGAGAATCAGACAGGAGACACTTAGAGGAAGAGAGGCTGAAGAATAAACAGGATTGAATCACACATTGTCTGGTCTCCATTCTTCAAGTCTGCCCTCACCCTCACTCCTGCTGAACCCTGACCTGCAGACGGGAGTGGCAGCTTGAGATGGGAGATAGTGGCTGCCCAAACGTGGGTTGCCCAAGTGTGGGTAGAGTGGAGAGAACAAAAGGGCATCGGTAGAAAGGAGAAGACAGAAGGGCGTCCAGAGAGAGGAGAGAACTGAAGGAAATTGAGAGAGAGGAGAGGACAGAAGGTCTTCTGGAGCGACAAGAGAACAAAGGGCATCCAGAGAGACAAGAGGACAGAAGGGCATCTAGAGAGAGGCGAGAACAGAAGGGCATCCAGAGATAGGAGAACACAAAGAGGGAATACAGAATGAGGAGAGAACCAAAAGGCATCCAGAGAGAAGAGAAGACAGAAGGGCATTCAGAGAGAGGACAGGACAGATGGGCATCCAGAGAGAGGAGAGAACAGAAAGCCATCCAGAGTGAGGAGAGGACAGAGGGCATCCAGAGAGAGAAGAAAACAGAAAGCCATCCAGATTGACGAGAAGGCAGAAGGGCATTTGGAGAGAGGAGAGAACAGAAGGGCATCCAGAAAAAGGAAAGGACAGAAGGGCATACAGTGAGAGGAGAGAGCAGAAGGGCATCCAGAAAGAGGAGAACACAGAAAGGAATCCAGAGAGAGGAGAGAACAGAAGGGCATCCAGAGAGAGGAGACAACAGAAGGGAATAAAGAGAGAGGAGAGAACACAAGGGCATGCAGAAAGAGAAGACAGAAGGGCATCTGTAGAGAGGAGGGAACAGAAGGGCATCGGGAGAAAAGAGGAGACAGAAGGGAATCCAGAGAGAGGAGAGGACTGATGGGAATTGAGAGAGAGAAGAGGACAGAAGGTCTTCTGGAACGACGAGAGAACAGAGGGCATCCAGAGAGAAGAGAGGACAGAAGGGCATCTAGAGAGAGGAGAGAACAGAAGGGCATCCAGAGTGATTAGATGACAGAAGAGAATACAGAGAAACTACAGATTAGAAGGGAATCCAGAATGAGGAGAGAACAGAAACATCCAGAGAGAGGAGACAACAGAAGGGAATAAAGAGAGAGGAGAGAACAGAAGGGCAATCAGAAAGAGGAGAAAGCAGAAGGACCTCCAGAGAGAGGAGAAGATAGAAGGGCCTCTGGAGAGAGTAGAGAACAGAAGGACATCCAGAGAGAGGGGAGGAGAGAAAGGCATCCAGAGAGAGGAGAGAACAAGTGTATCCAGAGAAAGGAGAAGACAGAAGTGCATTCAGAGGCAGAGAGAGCAGAAGGGCATCCAGAGAGAGAAGACAGAAGGGCATACAGAGAGTGAAGAAGACAGATGGGCATCCAGAGAGAGGAGAGGACAAAAGGGTATCCAGAGAGAGGAGGGAACAGAAGTGAATACAGAGAGAGAAGACAGAAGGGCATCCGAAGTGAAGAGAGAACAGAAGGGCATCCAGAAAAAGAAGAAGACAGAAGGGCATCTGGAGAGAGGAGAGAAAAGAAGGGCATCCAGAAAGAGGAGAGAACAGATTGGCATCCAGAGACAGGAGAAGACAGAAGGGAAATCAGAGAGAGGAGTGAATAGAAGGGCATTCAGAAAGTAGAAAATACAGAAGGGTATCCAGAGAGAGGAGTGGACAGATGGGCATCGGAAAGAGAAGAGAACTAAAGGGCATCAACAGAGAGAAGAGGACACAAGGGCATGCAGAAAGAGGAGAATACAGAAGGGCATTCAGAGAGAGGAGAGAACAGAAGGGTATCAAGAGAGAGGAGAGGACAAAAGGTCTTCCAGAGATTGGAGAAAACAGAAGGGCATCCAGAGTGAAGAGAGGACAGAAGGGCATCTAGAGAGAGCAGAGAACAGAGGGGAATCCAGAAAGAGGAGAAGACAGAAGGGCATCCAGAGACAGGTGAGGACAGAGTGTCATCCACAGAAAAGAGAACAGAAGGGCATCCAGAGGGAGGAGAAGAAAGAAGGGCATCTGGATAGAGGAGAGAACAGAAAAGCATGTAGAGAGAGCAGAGAGCAGAAGGGCATCCAGAGTGAGGGAAGGAGAGAAGGGCATCCAGAGAGAGGAGAGAACAAGTGAATCCAGAGAGAAGAGAAGACAGAAGGGCATTCAGAGTGAGGAGAAGACAGAAGGTTATCCAGGGTGAGGAGAGAATTGAAGGGAATCTATTTAGAGGGGAGGACAGAAGGGCATCAAGAGAGAAGAGAGAACAAGTGAATCCAGAGAGAGGAGAAGACAGAAGGGCATTCAGAGAGAGGAGAGAGCAGAAGGGTATCCAGAGAGAGAGGAGAAGACAGAAGGGAATCCAAAAATAGGAGAGTCCGAAGGGCATCCAGATAGAGGAGAGAACAGAAAGGCATCCAGAAAGAGAAGAGGACAGATGGGTATTGAGAGAGAGGAGAGAGCAGAAGGGCATCCAGGAAGAGTAGAGTAAAGAATGGCATCCAGACAGAGGAGAGGACAAAAGGGCATCCAGGAAGAGTAGAGTAAAGAATGGCATCCAGACAGAGGAGAGGACAAAAGGGCATCCAGAGAGAGAAGAGAACAGAAGTGAATCCAGAGAGAGGAGAGAAAGAGGGGAATCCAGAAAGAGGAGAATACAGAAGGGCATCCAGAGACAGTGAGGACAGAGTGGCCTCCACAGAAAAGAGAACAGAAGGCCATCCAGAGGGAGGAGAAGACAGAAGGGCATCTGGATAGAGAGGAGAACAGAAGGGCATCTAGAAAGAGCAGAGAGCAGAAGGGCATCCAGAGTGAGGGAAGGAGAGAAGGGCATCCAGAGAGAGAAGAGAACAAGTGAATCCAGAGAGGGGAGAAGACAAAAGGACATTTAGAGAGAGGAGGGAGCAGAAGGGCATCCAGAGTGAGGATAAGACAGAAAGGTATCCAGGGTGAGGAGAGAATTGAAGGTCATCCAGAGAGGGGAGGATAGAAGGGCATCCAGAGAGAGGAGAGAACAAGTGAATCCAAAGAGAGGAGAAGAAAGAAGGGCATTCAGAGAGAGGAGAGAGCAGAAGGGCATCCAGAGGGAGGAGAAGACAGAAGGGAATTAAAAAAGAGGAGAGTACGTAGGGCATCCAGAGAGAGGAGAAGATAGAAGGGCATCCAGAGAGAGAAGAGGACAGATGGGCATCGAGAGAGAGGAGAGAGCAGAAGGGCATCCAGGAAGAGTAGAGGACAGAATGGCATCCAGAGAGAGGAGAGGACAAAAGGGCATCCAGAGGGATAAGAGAACAGAAGTGAATCCAGAGAGAGGAGAGAACAGAAGGGCATCCAGAGAGAGGAGAGAGCAGAAGGGCATCTAGAGAGAGCAGGGAACAGAGGGGAATCCAAAAAGAGTAGAAGACAGAAGGGCATCCAGAGACAGAGGAGCACAAAGTGGCATCCACAGAAAAGAGAACAGAAGGCCATCCAGAGGGAGGAGAAGACAGAAGGGCATCTGGAAAGAGGAGAGAACAGAAGGGCATCTAGAGAGAGCAGAAAGCAGAAGGGCATCCAGAGTGAGGGAAGGAGAGAAGGGCATCCAGAGAGAGGAGAGAACAAGTGAATCCAGAGAGGGTGGAAGACAGAAGGACATTCAGAGAGAGGAGTGAGCAGAATGGCATCCAGAGTGAGGAGAAGACAAAAGGGTATCCAGGGTAAGTAGAGCATTGAAGATCATCCAGAGAGAGGGGAGGACAGAAGGGCATCCAGAAAGAGGAGAGAACAAGTGAATCCAGAGAGAGGAGAAGACAGAAGAGCATTCAGAGAGAGGAGAGAGAAGGGCATCCAGAGAGATGAGAAGAAAGAAGGGAATCCAAAAAGAGAAGAGTCCGAAGGGCATCCAGAGAGAGGAGAATATAGAAGGCCATCCAGAGAGAGAAGAGGACAGATGGGCATCCAGAGAGAGGAGAGAGCAGAAGGGCATCCAGGAAGAATAGATGACAGAATGGCATCAGAGAGAGGAGAGGACAAAAGGGCATCTAGAGAGAGAAGTGAACAGAAGTGAATCCAGAGAGAGGAGAGAACAGAAGGGCATCCAGAGAGAGGAGAGCACAGAAGGGCATCTGGAGCAACGAGAGAACAGATGGGCATCCAAAGAGAATAGATGACAGACGGCATTTAGAGAGCATAGAGAAGAGAATGGCATCCAAAGTGAGGAGAAGACAAATAGGGAATCCAGAGAGAGGAGAGAACAGAAAGGCATTCAGAGAGAGGGGAGGACAGAAGGGCATCAAGTGAGAGGACAGGAGAGAAAGGCATGCAGAGATAGGAGAGTGCAGAATGGCATCAAGAGAGAGCAGTGAAGTAAAAGGCATCCAGAGATAGGAGAAGAGAGAAGGGCATTCAGAAAGAGGAGAGGACAGGTGGGCATCCAGAGAGAAGAGAGAGCAAAAGGGCATACTAAAAGAGGAGAGAACAGAAGGGCAGCCACAGTGAGGAGAGAACAGAAAGCCATCCAGAGTGAGGAGAAGGCAGAAGGGCATCTGGAGAGAGGAGAGAACAGATGGGCATCAAGAAGGAGGAGAGGACACAAAGGCATCCAGAGAGAGGAGAGAACAGAAGGGAATCAAGAGAGAGGAGAAGACAGAAAGACATCTAAAGGGAGGAGAGGACAGATGCGAATCCAGAGAAAGGAGAAAGCAGAAGGGCATCCAGAGAGCAGAGAAGACAGAAGGGAATCCGGTGAGAGGAGAGAACAGAAGTGCATCTAGAATGAGGAGAAAACAGAAGTGCATCCAGAGAGAGGAGATGACAGAAGGGAATCCAGAGAGAGGAGAGAACATATGGCATCCAGAGAGAGGAGAGAGCAGAAGGGCCTCAAGAAAGAGGAGAAGACAAAAGGGCATCCAGAGAGAGGAGAGAACAGAAGGGCTTCCATACAGAGGAGAGAGCAGAAAAGCATTGAGAGAGAGGAGAAAACAGATGGGCATTCGGAGAGAGGATATAACAGAAGGGCATCCAGAAAGAGGAGAAAGAGAAGGGCATCCGGAGAGCAGAGAGAACAAATTGGCATCCAGTAAGATGAATGAACATAGGGGCATCCAGAGAGAGGAGAAGACAGAAGGGAATCCAGAGGTGGAGAGAACAGAAGGTCATTCAGAGAGAGGAAAAGACAGAAGGGCATCCAGAGAGAGGAGTGGACCAAAGGGCATCCAGAAAGAGAAGAGAACAGAAGATCATCCAGAGAGATTGGAGAACAGAATGGCATCCAGAGAGAGAAGAGGACACAGGGCATCCAGAGAAAGGAGAGAACAGAAGGGCATCCATACAGAGGAGAGAGCAGAAGGGCATCGAGAGAGAGGAGAATAAAGAAGTACATCTGGAGAGAAAAGGGAACAAAAGGGCATTCGGAGAGAGAAAAAGACAGAAGGGCATCTAGAGAAAGGAGAGGACAAAAGGACATCCCAAGAGAAGAGAGAACAGAAGGGCATCCAGAGTGATTATAGAACTGGAGAGAATACAGAAAGAGGAGACAACAGAAGCCCATCCAGAGAGAGCAGAAGACTGAAGAACATCATGAGAGAGAAGGGGACTAAAGGGCAACCTTAGGGTGGAGAAGACAGAAGGGCATCCAGAGAGAGGAGAGGACAGAATTGCAGCCAATGTGAGGAGAGAACAGAAGGGATTCTAGAGAGAGGAGAAGCCAGAAAGAATCCAGAGTGAGGAGAAAATTGTGAGGCATCCGTAGAAAGGAGATGACAGAAAGGCATATATGGAGAAGAGAACAGTAGAGAATCCAGAAACAGCAGAGGACAGAGGGGCATCTAGAGAGAGGAGAGAATAGAAGGGCATCCAGTGAGAAAAGAAGGCAAAAGGACATCCAGAGAGAGGAGAGGACAGAAGGGCATCCCAAGAGAGTTGAGAACAGAAAATCATCCAGAGAGAAGAGACAACAGAAGAGAATCCAGAAAGAGGAGAGAACACAAGGGCATCCAGAGAGAGGAGAAGACAGAAGGGCATCCAGAGAGAGCAGAAAATTGAAGGACATCCAGAGAACTAAGAGAACTAAGAACTAAGATGCCCTTCTGTCATCCAGAGAGAGGAGAAGACAGAAGGTTATCCAGGGTGAGGAGAGAATTGAAGGACATCCAGAGAAAGGAGAAGACAGAAGGGCTTCTAGAGAGAGGAGAGAACATAAGGGCATCCAGAAAGAGAAGAGAGAAGGCCTCCAGATGTATAAAAGGACAAACGGGCATTCAGGAGAGGAGAGGACAAAAGGGCATCCAGGGAGAGAAGAGAACAGAAGAGCATCCAGAGAGAAGAGAGGCCAGAAGGGCATTCAGAGAGAGGAGAGAGTAGAAGGGCATCCAGAGACAGGATAGGACAGAAGTGCATCCAGACAGAGGAGAGCACAGAAGGGCATCTGGAAAGATGAGAGAACAGAAGGGCATCCAGAGAGAGGAGAAGACAGAAGGGCATACAGAGGGAGGAGAGGATAGATGGGCAACCAGAGAGAGGAGAGAACAGAAAGCCATCCAGTGTGAGGAGAAGGCAGAAGGTCATCCGAAGAGTGTAGAGAACTGAAGGGCATCCTGAGAGAGGAGAGCACAGAAGGGCATGCGGAGAGAAGAGACAACAGAAGGGCATCCAGAGAGAATAGAGAACAGAAGGGCGTCTGGAGAAAGGAGAGAAAAGAAGGGCATCCAGAGAGAGGAGAATACAAAAAGGGAATCCAGAGAGAGGAGAGAACAGAAGGGCATTAAGAGAGAGGGGAGTACAGAAGTCCATGCAGAGAGAGGAGAGTGCAGAAAGGTATCCAGAGAGAGGAGAGGACAGAAGGCATCCTGAAAGAGGAGAGAACAGAAAGCCATCCAGAGAGAGGAGGAGACCGAGTGGAATCTAGAGAGAAGATAGAACAGAATGGCATCCAGAAAAAGGAGAGGTCAGAAGGGCATCCATGGAGAGGAGAGGTCAGAAGGGGATCCAGAGAGAGGAGAGAACAGAAGGGCATCCAGTGTGAGGAGAAGACAGAAGGGCATCCATAAAGAGGAGAGGACAGAAGGGCACCCGGAGTGAGGAAAGAAAAGAAGGGCATCTAGAGAGAAGAGAACAGAAGAGAATCCAGAAAGAGGAGAGGAAAGAAGGGCATCCAAAGAGAGGAGATATCAGAAGGGCATCCAGAGACAGGAGAAGAGGAGGGAAGAGAACGGCATCCAGTAAGAAGACAGAACAGCAGGGCATCCAAAAAGAGGAGAAGACAGAAGGGAATCCAGAGAGAGGAGAGAACAGAAGGGCATTTAGAGAGAGGAAAAGACAGAAGAGCATCCAGAGAAAGGAGTGGACCCAAGGACATCCAGAAAGAGAAGAGAACAGAAGGGCATCCAGAGAGAGGAGAGAACAGAAGGGCATCCAGAGAGAGAAGAGGACACAGGGCATGCAGAGAGGAGAGAATAGAAGGGCATCCAGAGAGATGAGAGAACAGAAGGCTATCAAGAGAGAGGAGAGGACAGAAGGGCATCCAGAGGGAGGAGAGAGCAGAAGGGCCTCCAGAGAGAGTAGAAGACAAAAGGGCACACAGAGAGAGGAGAGAACAGAAGGGCATCCATACAGAGGAGAGAGCAGAAGAACATCAAGAGTGAGAAGAAGACAGATGGGCATCCGGAGAGAGGAGATAACAGAAGGGTATCCAGAGAGAGGAGAAGAAAGAAGGGCATCTGGAGAAAGGAGAGAACAGAACGGCATCCAGTATGATGACAGAACAGAAGCGCATCCAGAGAGAGGAGAAGACAGAAGGGAATCCAGAGAGGAGAGAACAGAAGGGCATTCAGAGAGAGGAAAAGACAGAAGGGCATCCAGAGAGAGGAGTGGACCGAAGGGCATCCAGAAAGAGAAGAGAACAGAAGATCATCCAGAGTAATTAGAGAACAGAAGAGCATCCAGAGAGAGAGAAGAGGACACAGAGCATCCAGAGAGAGGAGAGAATAGAAGGGCATCCAAATAGACGAGAGAACAGAAGGCTATCAAGGGAGAGGAGAGGACAGAAGGGCATCCAGAGGGAGCAGAGAGCAGAAGGGCATCCAGAGAGAGGAGAAGATAGAAGGGCATCCAGAGAGAGGAGGAGAGAAAAGGGCTTCCGGTGAGAGGAGAGAACAGAAGGGCATCCAGAATGAGTAGAGAAGAGAAGGGTATCCAGAGAGAGGAAAAGACAGAAGGGCATCTGGATAGAGAAGAGAAAATAAGGTCATCCAGTGAGGAGACAACCGATGGTCATCCAGAGAGACGAAAAGACAGAAGGTCATCCTGAGAGAGGAGAGAACAGAAGGGCTTCCAGAGAGAGTAGAGAACAGAAGGGCATTCAGAGAGAGGAAAATACAGAAAGGCATCCAGAGAGAGGAGTGAACTGAAGGGCATCCAGAAAGAGAAAAGAACAGAAGATCATCCAGAGAGATTGGAGAACAGAAGGGCATCCAGAGAGAGAAGAGGACACAGGGCATCCAGAGAGAGGAGAGAATAGAAGGGCATCCAGAGAGACAAGAGATCAAAAGGCTATCAAGAGAGAGGAGATGACAGAAGGACATCCAGAGGGAGGAGAGAGCAGAAGGGCATCCAGAGAGAGGAGAAGACAGAAGGGCTTCCAGTGAGAGGAGAGAACAAAAGGGCATCCAGAGAGAGGAGACTGCAGAAGGGCGTCCAGAGAGAGGAGAAGACAAAAGGCCATCCAGAGAGAGGAGAGAACAGAAGGGCATCCATAGAGAGGAGAAAGCAGAAGGGCATCCAGTGAGAGGAGAAGACAGAAGGGCCTCCGGAGAGAGGAGAGAACAAAAGGGCATTTGGAAAGAGGAAAAGACAGAATGGAATCTAGAGAGAGTAGAGGACACATGGACATCCCGAGAGAAGAGAGAACAGATGGGCACCCAGAGAGATGATAGAACTGGAGAGAATACAGAAAGAGGAGACAAAAGAAGCCCATCCAGAGAGAGCAGAAGACTGAAGAACATTTGAGAGAGAATGGGACTGAAGGGCAACCGTAGGGAGGAGAATACAGAAGGGCTTCCAGAGAGAGGAGAGGACAGAATTGCATCTAGTGAGAGGAAAGAACAGAAGGGCATCTAGAGAGAAAAGAAGCCAGAATGGTATCCAAAATGAGGAGAAAATTGTGAGGCATCCAGAGAAAGGAGAAGACAGAAGGGCATCTAGAGAGAAGAGAACAGTAGAGAATCCAGAAATAGCAGAGGACAGAAGGGCATCTAGAGAGAGGAGAGAATAGAAGGGCATCCAGTGAGAAAAGAAGGCATAAGGGCATCCGGAGACAGGAGAGGACAGAAGGGCATCCAGAGAGAGGAGAGAACAGAAAGGCATCCAGAGAGAAGAGACAACAGAAGAGAATCCAGAAAGAAGAGAGGTCAAAAAGGTATTCAGAGAGAGCAGAAAATGAAGGACATCCAGAGAACAAAGTGGACAGAAGGGTATCAAGAGGTAGGAGAAGACAAAAGGTTATCCAGGGTTAGCAGAGAATTGAAGGGCACCCAGAGAAAGGAGAAGACGGAAGGGCTTCTAGAGAGAGGAGAGAACAGAAGGGCATCTGGAAAGATGAGAAGAGAGAAGGCCTCCAGATTCAGAAAAGAACAGACACACACCCAGAGAGAGGAGAGGACAAAGGTCATCCAGGGAGAGAAGAGAACAGAAGGGCATCCAGAAAAGGAGAAGACAGAAGGGCATCTGGTGAGAGCAGAGAACAGAAGGGCATCAAGAATGAGAAGAGAACAGAAGGGCATCCAGAGAGAGGATACGAGAAAAGGAAATCCAGAGAAAGGAGAGGGCAGAAGGGCCTCCAGAGAGAGGAGAAGCCAAATAGGCATCCAGAGAGAGGAAAGAACAGAAGGGCATCCATACAGAGGAGAGAGAAGAAGGGCATCCAGAGAGAGAAGAAGACAGAAGGGCCTACAGAGAGAGGAGAAGACAAAACGTTATCCAGGGTGAGGAGAGAATTGAAGGGCATCCAGAGAAAGGAGAAGACAGAAGGGCTTCTAGAGAGAGGAGAGAACAGAAGGGCATCCGGAAAGAGGAGAAGAGAGAAGGCCTCCATATGCAGAAAAGGACAAACGGGCACTTAGAGAGAGGAGAGGACAAAGGTCATCCAGGGAGAGAAGAGAACAGAAGGGCTTCCAGAGAGAAGAGAGGACAGTAGGGTATTTAGAGAGAGGACAGAGCAGAAGGTCATCCAGAGATAGGAAAGTTCAGAAGGGCATCCAGAGAGAGGAGAGCACAGAAGGGCATCCGGAGAGAAGAGAGAACAGAAGGGCATCCAGAGAGTGAAGACAGAAGGGTATACAGAGAGAGGAGAGAACAGATGGGCAACCAGAGAGAGGAGAGAACAGAAAGCCATCCAGAGTGAGGAGAAGGCAGAAGGTCCTCTGGAGAGAGGAGAGATCAGAAGGGCATCCAGAGAGAGGAGAGCACAGAAGGGCATCTGGAGAGACGAGAGAACAGAAGGGCATCCAGAGAGAATAGAGAACAGAAGGGCATCCATTGTGAGGAGAAGGCAGAAGGGCATCCATAGAGAGGAGAGAACAGAAGGGTATCCGAGAGAGGAAAGAAAAGAAGGCCATCTAGAGAGAAGAGAACAGAAGAGAATCCAGAAAAAGGAGAGGACAGAAGTGCATCCGGAGAGAAGAGATATCAGAAATGCATCCAAAGACAGGAGAAGACAGAAGGGCATCAGGAGAGAGGAGAGAACAGAACGGCATGCAGTAAGAAGATAGAACAGAAGGGCATCCAGAGAGAGGAGAAGACAGAAGGGAATCCAGAGAGAGGAGAAAACAGAAGGGCATTCAGAGAGAGGAGAAGACAGAAGGGCATAAAGAGAGAGGAGTGGACAGAAGGGCATCCAGAAAGAGAAGAGAACAGAAGGACATGCAGAGAGAGGAGAGAACAGAAGGGCATCCAGAGAGAGAAGTGGACACAGGGCATCCATAGAGAGGAGAGAATAGAAGGGCACCCAGAGAGACGAGAGAACAGAAAGCTATCAAGGGAGAGGACAGGACAGAAGGGCATCCAGAGGGAGGAGAGAGCAGAAGGGCATCCAGAGAGAGGAGACGACAGAAGGGAATCCTGAGAGAGGAGAGAACATATGACATCAAGAGAGAGGAGAGAGCAGAAGGGCCTCCAGAAAGAGGAGAAGACATAAGGGCATCCAGAGAGAAGAGAGAACAAAAGGGCATCCATACAGAGGAGAGAGCAGAAGAGCAACAAAAGAGAGGAGAATACAGATGGACATCTGGAGAGAGGAGATAACAGAAGAGTATCCAGAGAGAGGAGAGGACAGAAGGGCATCCGGAGAGAAGAGAGAACAGAACGGCATCCAGTATGATTACAGAACAGAAGGGCATCCAGAGAGAGGAGAAGACAGAAGGGAATTCAGAGAGGAAAGAACAGAAGGGCATTCAGAGAGAGGAAAAGACAGAAGGGCATCCAGAAAGAGGCGTGGAACGAAGGGCTTCCAGAAAGAGAAGAGAACAGAAGATCATCCAGAGAGATTAGAGAACAGAAGGGCATCCAGAGAGAGAAGAGGACACAGGGCATCCAGAGAGAGGAGAGAATAGAAAGGCATCCATAGAGAAGAGAGAACAGAAGGCTATCAAGAGAGAGGAAAGGACAGAAGGGCATCCAGAGGGAGGAGAGAGCAGAAGGACATCCAGAGAGAGGAGAAGACAGAAGGGCTTCCAGTGAGAGGAGAGAACAGAAGGGCATCCAGAGAGAGGAGAGTGCAGAAGGGTGTCCAGAGAGAGGAGAAGACAAAAGGGCATCCAGAGAGAGGAGAGAACAGAAGGGCATCCATAGAGAGGAGAGAGCAGAAGGGCATCCAGTGAGAGGAGAAGGCAGAAAGGCCTCCGGAGAGAGGAGAGAACAAAAGGGCATTCGTAGAGATGAAAAGACAGAAGGGCATCTAGAGAGAGGAGAGGACACAAGGACACCCCGAGAGAAGAGAGAACAGAAGGGCATCCAGAGAGATGATAGAACTGGAGAGAATACAGAAAGAGGAGACAAAAGAAGCCCATCCAGAGAGAGCAGAAGACTGAAGAACATCTTGAGATAGAATGGGACTGAAGGGCAACCTTAGGGAGGAGAATACAGAAGGGCTTCCAGAGAGAGGAGAGGACAGAATTGCATCCAGTGTGAGGAACGAACAGAAGGGCATCTAAAGAGAAAAGAAGCCAGAAGGGTATCCAAAATGAGGAGAAATTTGTGAGGCATCCAGCAAAAAGAGAAGACAGAAGGTCATCTAGAGAGAAGAGAACAGTAGAGAATCCAGAAATAGCTGAGGACAGAAGGGCATCTAGAGAGAGGAGAGAATAGAAGGGCATCCAGTGAGAAAAGAAGGCATAAGGGCATCTGGAGAGAGGAGAGGACAGAAAGGCATCCCGAGAGAGTTGAGAACAGAAATGCATCCAGAGAGAAGAGACAACAGAAATGAATCCAGAAAGAAGAGAGAACAAAAAGGTAACCAGAGAGAACAGAAAACTGAAGGACATTCAGAGAACAAAGTGGACAGAAGGGTATCAAGAGGGATGAGAAGACAAAATGTTATCCAGGGTAAGGAGAGTATTGAAGGGCATCCAGAGAAAGGAGAAGACGGATGGGCTTCTAGAGAGAGGAGGGAACAGAAGGGCATTCGGAAAGACAAGAAGAGAGAAGACCTCCAGATGCAGAAAAGGATAGACACGCACCCAGAGAGAGGAGAGGACAACGGTCATCCAGGGAGAGAAGAGAACAGAAGGGCATCGGGAAAAGGAGAAGACAGAAGGGCATCCAGTGAGAGGAGAGAAGAGAAGGGCATCAAGAATGAGGAGAGAACAGAAGGGCATCCAGAGAGAGGAGAGCACAGAAGTGCATCCGGAGAGATGATAGAAAAGAAGGGCATACAGAGAGAGGAGAAGACAGAAGGGCATACAGAGAGAGAGAGCAGAGTACAGATGGGTAACCAGAGAGAGGAGAGAACAGAAAGCCATCCAGAGTGAGAGGAAAGCAGAAGTTCATCCGGAGAGAGGAGAGATCAGAAGGGCATCCAGAGAGAGGAGAGCACAGAAGTGCATCCGGAGAGACAAGAGAACTGAAGGGCATCCATAGAGAATAGAGAACAGAAGGGCATCCAGTGTGACGAGAAGGAAGAAGGGTATCTATAGATAGGAGAGGACAGAAGGGTATCCGGAGAGAGGAAAGAAAAGAAGGGCATCTAGAGAGAAGAGAATCCAGAAAGAGGAGAAGACAGAAGGGCATCAGGAGAGAAGAGATATCAGAAGTGCATCCAAAGACAGGAGAAGACAGAAGGGCATCCAGAGAGAGGAGAAAACAGAAAGGCATGCAGTAAGAAGATAGAACAGAAGGGCATCCAGAGAGAGGAGAAGACAGAAGGGAATCCAGAGAGAGGAGAGAAAGAAGGGCATTCAGAGAGAGGAAAAGACAGAAGGGCATCCAGAGAGAAGAGTGGACAGAAGGGCATCCAGAAAGAGAAGAGAATAGAAGGGCATCCAGAGAGAGGAGAGAACAAAAGGGCATCCATAGAGAGAAGAGGACACAGGGCATCCAGAGAGAGGAGAGAATAGAAGGGCACCCAGAGAGACGAGAGAACAGAAGGCTATCAAGAGAGAGGAGAGGACAGAAGGGCATCCAGAGGGAGGAGAGGGCAGAAGGGCATCCAGAGAGAGGCGACAACAGAAGGGAATCCAGAGAGAGGAGAGAAGATATGACATCCAGAGAGAGGAGAGAGCAGAAGGGCCTCCAGAAAGAGGAGAAGACATAAGGGCATCCAGAGAGAGGAGATAACAGAAGGGCATCCATACAGAGGAGAGAGCAGAAGAGCATTGAGAGAGAGGAGAATACAGATAGACATCCGGAGAATAGAGATAACAGAAGGGTATCCAAAGAGAGGAGAGGACAGAAGGGCATCCAGAGAGAGGAGACAATAGAACGGCATCCAGTATGATGACAGAACAGGAGAAGACAGAAGGGCATCCAGAGAGAGGAGAAGACAGAAGAGCATACAGTGAGAGGAGAGGACAAAAGGGCACCTAGAGAGAGGAGAGAACAGAAGGGCATTCAAAGAGAGGTGAAAACAGAAGCGCATCCAGAGAGAAGAGAAGACAGAATATTGTATGGAAATGGAGAGAACAGAAGGGCAGCCAGAGAGAGGAGAGGACAAGAGGGCATCCAGAGAGAGGAGAGGACCCAAGGGCATCCAGAGAGATGAGAGAACAGAAGATCATCCAGAGAGAGGAGAGAACAGAAGGCAAGCAGAGAGATGAGAGAACATAAGATCATCCAGAGATAGAAGAGAACAGAAGAGCATACAGAGAGATCAGCAGATAGAAGAGGATCTAGAGAGATGAGAGAACAGAAAGGCAAGCAGACAGAGTAGAAGACATTAAAATATCCAGAGAGAAGTGAAGACAGAAGTTTATCCAGAGAAAGGAGAATACATAAGGGTATCCAGAGAGATGGGAGTATAGAAGATCATACATAGAGAGAAGAGAACATAAGGGCATCCATAGAGATGAGAGGACAGAAGGGAATCTAGAGAGAGGTGAGAACAAAAGGGCATTAACAGAGAGGAGAAGACAGAAGGGCTTCCATAGAGAGGTGAAAACCGAAGGGCATCCAGAGAGAGGAGAAGACAGAAGAGCATCCATTGAGGGGAGAAAACAGAAGGGCAACCACAGAGAGTAGACGACAAGAGGGCATCCAGAAAAAGGAGAAGACAGAAGGGCATCCAGGGAGAGGAGAGGTCACAAGGGCATCCAGAGAAATCAGAAAACAGAAGAGTGCCGGGTGGTGCTGGTGCCCGTCTTTAATCCCAGGATTTGGGAGGCAGAGGCAGGAGGATTTCTGAGTTCTAGGCCAGCCTGGTGTACAGAGTTAGTTCCAGGAGAGCCAGGGCTACCCAGAGAAACCCTGTCTTGAAAAACAAACAAACAAACAAACAAACAGAAACCAGAATAGCATCCAGAGAGAGGAGAGGACACAAGAGCCTCCAGAGAGAGGTGAAAAACAGAAGGGCATCCAGAGAGACGAGAAGAGAGAAGGACATCCAGAGAGATGAGAGTATAGAAGAGTATCCGGAGAGCGGAGTGTTCAGAAGGGCATCCAGAGAGAGGAGAAAACAGGAGGGCATCCAGAGAAAGGAGAAGGGAGAAGGGCATCCAGAGAGATGAGAGAACAGAAGAGCATCTATAGAGAAAAGAGAACAGAAGGACATCCAGAGAGATGAGAGGAAGGGAGGGAATCTAGAGAGAGGAGAGAACAGAAGGTCATGAAGAGAGAGGAGAATACCAAAGGGCATCCATAGAGAGGTGAAAAAAGTAGGGCATCCACAACGAGGAGAAGACAGAAGGGCATCCAGAGGGGTGAGAGGACAGAAGAGCATCCATAGAGAGAAGAGATCAAAAGGCATTCAGAGAGTGCAGAAGACAGAAGGACATCCAGAGAGAGGAGAGGACAGAAGGGCATACAGAGAGAGGAAAGAACAGAAGGGCCTCCAGAGAGAGGAGAAAAAAGAAGGGCATCCAGAAACAGGAGAGAACAGAAGGGCATCCAGAGAGAGGAGAAGACAGAAGGGAATTCAGAAAGAGGAGAAGACAGAAGGGCATCCAGAGAGAGAAAAGGACACAAGAGCATCCAGAGAGAGGGGAATACAGAAGGGCATCCAGAGACAGGAGAGAACAGAATGGTATCAAGAAAGAGGGGAGGAGAAAAGGACATCCCGAGAGAAGAGAGAACAGAAGGGCATCCAGAGTGATGATAGAACAGGAGAGAGTACAGAAAGAGGAGAGAACAGAAGCCCATCCAGAGAGAGCAGAAGACTGAAGGACATCCTGAGAGAGGAGGGGACTGAACGGCATCCAGAGAGAGGAGAGGACAGAATTGCATCCAGTGTGAGGAGAGAACAGAAGGGCATCTAGAGAGAGGAGAAGAAAGCAGGGTATCCAGAGTGAGGAGAAAATTGTCAGGCATCCAGATAAAGGAGAATACAGAAGGTCATCTAGAGAGAAGAGAACAGTAGAAAATCCAGATAGGGCAGAGGACAGAAGGGCATCCAAAGAGAGGAGAGTGCAGAAGGGTATCCAGAGAGAGGAGAAAAAGAAGGGTGTCCATGGAGAGGAGAGGTCAGAAGGGCATCCAGAGATAGGATAGAACAGAAGGGCATCCAGTGTGAGGAGAAGACAGAAGGGCATCCATAGAGAGGAGAGGACAGAAGGGCATCCAGAGAGAGGAAATTACAGAAGGACATCTAGAGAGAAGAGAACAGAAGAGAATCCAGAAAGAGAGGAGGACATAAGAGCATCCAGAGAGAGGAGAGAATAGAAGGGCATGCAGCGAGAGGAAAAGGCAGAAGGACATACAGAGAGATGAGTGGACAGAAGGGCATCGGAAAGAGAAGAAAACAGAATGGCATCCAGAGAGAGGAGAGAACAGAAGAGCATCCAGAGAGAGAAGAGGACACAAGGGCATTCAGAGAGAGGAGAATACAAAAGGGCATCCAGAGAGAGGAGAAAACAGAAGGGCATCCAGAGAGAAGAGTAGTCAGAAAGACATTCAGAGAGAGGAGAGAGCAGAAGGGCATCCAGAGAGGATAGGACAGAAGGGCATCCAGAGGGAGGAGAGCACAGAAGGGCATCCAGAGAGATGAGAGAACAGAAGGGCATCCAGAGAACGGAGAAGACAGAAGGGTATACAGAGAGAGGAGAGGACAGATGGGCAACCAGAGAGAGGAAAGAACAGAAAGCCATCCAGAGTGAGGAGAAATCAGAAGGGCATCCGGAAAGAGGAGTGAACAGAAGGGCATCCAGAATGAGGAGAAAACAGAAGGGCATCTAGAGTGAGGAGAGAACAGTATGGCATTCAGAGAGAGGAGAGAGCAGAAGGGCATCCAGAGAGAGGAGACGACAGAGGGACATCAAGAAAGAGGAGAACACAGAAGGGCATCCAGAGAGACGAGAGAACAGAAGGGTATCCAGAGAGAATAGAGAACAAAAGGGCATCTGGAGAGAGGAGAGAAGAGAAGGGCATCCAGAGAGATGAGAAGACAAAACGGGAATCCAGAGAAAGGAGAGAACAGAAGGGCATTCAGAGTGAGGAGAGGACAGAAGGGCATACAGAGAGAGGAGAGGATAGATGGGCAACCAGAGAGAGGAGAGAACAGAAATCCATGCAGAATGAGAAGGCAGAAGGGCGTCTGGAGAGAGGAGAGAACAAAAGGGCATCCAAAGTGAGGAGAGAACTGAAGGGCTTCCAGAGTGAGGAGAGAACAGAAGGGCATTCAGAGAGAGGAGAGACCAGAAGGGCATCCAGAGAGTGGAGAGGACAGAAGGGCATCCAGAGAGAGAAGAGCATAGAAGGGCATCTTGAGAGATGAGAAAACAGAAGGGCATCCAGAGAGAGGAGAAGACAAAAAGGGAATCCACAGAAAGGAGAGAACAGAAGGGCATTCAGAGAGAGGAGAGGACAGAAGGGCATCCAGAAAGAGGAACAGACAGAAGGGAATCCAGAGAGAGGAGAGTGCAGAGGGGTATCTAGAGAGAGGAGAGGACAGAAGGCATCCATCGAGAGGAGAGAACAGAAAGCCATCCAGAGAGAGGAGTAGACAGAATGGCATCTAGAGAGAGGAGATAACAGAACGGCATACAGAGAGAGGAGAGAAAAGATGGGCATCCATGGAGAGAAGAGGTCAGAAGGGCATCCAGAGATAGGAGAGGACAGAAGGGCATCCAGTGTGAGGAGAAGACAGAAGGGCATCCGGAGAGAGGAGTGAACAGAAGAGCATTCAGAGGGATGAGAGAACAGAAGGACATCCAGAGAGCGGAGTATAGAAAGGCATCCAGTGAGAAGAGAAGGCAGAAGGGCATCCAGAGAGAGGAGTGAACAGAAGGCAATCCAGAGAAAGTAGAAGGCAGAAGGACATCCAGAGAGAAGAGAGGACAAAAGGAAATCTCGAGAGAAGAGAGAACAGAAGGGCATCCAGAGAGATGATAGAACTGGAGAGAATACAGAATGAGGAGAGAACAGAAGCACATCCAGAGAGAGCAGAAGACTGAAGGACATGCTAAGAGAGAAGGGGACTAAAGGGCATCCTTAGAGAGGAGAAGACAGAAGCGCATCCAGAGAGAGGAGAGGACAGAATTGCATCTAGTGACAGGAGAGTACAGAAAGAGTACAGAAGGGCATCGAGAGAGGACATGACAGAAGGGTATCTAGAGTAAGGAGAAAATTGTCAGGCATCCAGAGAAAGGAGAAGACAGAAGGGCATCTAGAGAGAAGAGAAGAGTAGAGAATCCAGAAAGAGCAGAGGATGGAAGTGCATCCAAAGTTTGGGAGAATAGTAGGGCATCCAGTGAGAAGAGAAGGGAGAAGGGCATCTGAAGAGAGGAGAGGACAGAAGGGCATCCCCAGAGAGTAGAGAACAGAAAGGCATCTAGAGAGAAGAGAGAACAGAAGAGAATCCAGAAAGAGGAGACAGCAGAATGGCATCAAGGAAGAGGAGAGGACAGAAGGGCATCCAGAGAGAGGAAAGGACAAAAGGGCATCCAGAGTGATAAGAGAACAGAAGTGAATCCAGAGACACGAGAGAACAGAAGGGCTGCCCGAGAGAGGAGAGAACAAAGGGTATCAAGAGAGAGGAGAGGACAAAAGGGTATCCAGAGGGAGGAGAGAACAGAAGGGCATACAGAAAAAGGAGAAGATAGAAGGGCATCCAGAGAGAGGAGAGGACAAAAGGACAACCCGAGAGAAGAAAGAACAGAAGGGCATCCAGAGAGATGATAGAGCAGGAGAGAATACAGAAAGAGGAGAGAACAGCAGCCAATCCAGAGAGAACAGAAGACTGAAGGATATCCTGAGAGAGAAGAGGACTGAAGGGCATCCAGAGAGAGGAGATGACAGAATTGAATTCAGTGAGCGGATAGAACAGAAGGGCATCTAGAGAGAGGAGAAGACAGAAGGATATCCAGAATGAGGAGAAAATTGTCAGGCATCCAGAGAAAGGAGGAAACAGAAGGGCATCTAGAGAGAAGAGAACAGTAGAGAATCCAGAAAGAGCAGAGGCCAGAAGGGCATCCGGAGAGATGAGAGAACAGAAGAGCAACCAGAGAGGAGAAGACAGAAGGGCACACAGAGAGAGGAGAGGACAGATGGGTGACCAGAAATAGGAGAGAACACAAGGCCATCCAGAGTGAGAAGTCAGAAGTGCATCCAAAGAAAGGGAAAAACAGAATGGCATCTAGAGAGAGCAGAAGACTAAAGGACATCTAGAGAATGAAGAGGACAGAAGGGCATCCAGAGAAAGGAGAAAACAGAAGGGCTTCTAGAGACAGGAGAGAATAGAAGAGCATCCGGAAAGAGGAGAAGAGAGAAGGCCTCCAGATGTAGAAGAGGACAGAGGGGCATCCAGAGAGAGGAGAGGACAAAAGGTCACCCAGGGAGAGAAGAGAACAGAAGGGCATCCAGAGAGAAGAGAGGACAGAAGGGCACTCAGAGAGATGAGAGAATAGAAGGGCATCCAGAGAGAGGAGAAGACAGAAGGGAATCTAAAGAAAGGAGAGAACTGAAGGGCATAAAGAGTGGAGAAGACAGAAGGGAATAGAGAGAGAGAGAGGAGAGGACAGATGGGCAACCAGAGAGAGGAGAGAACAGAAGAGCATCCAGAGTGAGGAGAGAACAGAAGGGCATTCAGAGAGAGAGGAGAGAGCAGAAGGGCATCCAGAAAGAGGAGAGGACAGAATTGCATCCAGTGAGAGGAGAGAAAAGAAGGGCATCTCAGGAGAGGAGGGGACAGAAGGGCGTCTAGAGAGAGGAGAGGACAAAAGGACATCTTGAGAGAAGAGAGAACAGAAGGGCATCCAGAGAGATGATAGAACTGGAGAGAATACAGAAAGAGGAGACAGCAGAAACCCATCCAGAGAGAGCAGAAGACTCAAGGCATCCTGAGAGAGAAGATGACTGAAGGGCATCCTTAGAGAGGAGAAGACAGAAGGGCATCCAGAGAGAGTAGAGGACAGAAGTGATCCAGAGAATGGAGAGAACAGAAAGCCATTCAGAGGGAGGAATACCCAGAATGGCATCTAGAGAGAGGAGAAAACAGAACGGCATCCAGATACAGGAGAGAATAGAAGGGCATCCATGGCGAGGAGAGGTCAGAATGGCTTCCAGAGATAGGAGAGAACAGAAGGGCATCCAGAGTGAGGAGAAAACAGAAGGGCATTTATAGAGAGGAGAGGGCAGAAGGGCATCTGGAGAGAGGAAATAACAGAATGGCATCTAGAGAGGAAAGAAAAGAATGGCATCTAAAGAGAAGAGAACTGAAGAGAATCCAGAAAGAGGAGAGGACATAAGGGCATCCAGAGAGAAGAGAGAATAGAAGGGCATCTAGAGAGAGGAGAAGGCAGAAAGTGATCCAAGGGGAAGAGAGGACAGAAGGGCATTGCGTGAGAGAAGAGAACAGAAGGGCATCCAGAGAGATGAGAGAACAGAAGAGAATCCAGAAAGATGAGAGAACAGAAGTGCATCTAGAGAAAAGAGAACAGAAGAGAATCCAGAAAGAGCAGAGGACAGAAGGGAATCCAGAGAGAGGAGAGAACAGAAACCCATCCAGAGTGAGGAGAAGGCAGAAGGGCATCCACAGACAGGAGAGAACAGAAGGGCATCCAGAGAGAGCAGAAGACTGAAGGACATCCAGAGAATGAAGAGGACAGAAGGGCATCCAGAGAGAGGAGAATACAGAAGGGTATCCAGGGTGAGGAGAGAATTGAAGGGCATCCAGAGAAAGGAGAAGACAGAAGGGCTTCTAGAGACAGGAAATAAA